>NC_054699.1:11834549-11851536 GCF_016097555.1 Gigantopelta aegis | reverse complement strand
TACTCAATGCACTTGACAATCCGAGGACACTATGCAATATTGGCTGCCAGACAATCTTGGAAAGTAATTACCTATCTGTGGCTGAAAAGTTTTAAAAAGACAAACTGTGGAGTCCATAAATGATCTTAATAGCATGTTTTTATTACTCCATCCCTACAAGTAAAGTTCTAACCAAGACAATGAACAGAACAACGTGTAAAATAAATGTAATCTCAGCTACTATGTGTAGACAGTGTTTGCGACAAACGGCTGTTTGAACTTACCCCTAAACGTAGGGTTGGATGTTCAGTGAAACTTTTGTTGGTAACATCTGCTACATTTGGTTTTATGCTATAAATTAAACTAGTTTGCCAAACGTTTACTGATTAAACAGCCAAATCGGCGACGTGTCACACAAGAGTCGAATAACGCGTCTTTGAAAATAGTATAGTGTTAAAATACCGGCAGATAAAAGTATATATTTTGCCGTCGATTAGGTGCTTTACCGATAACAAAAGCTTTTATCCAGCGACACAGAAAGTTAAAGTTTATTTTGTTTAATGCCATCACTAGGTCACATTGATTAATTAATCATCGGCTAGTGGATGTCAATCATTTAGTAATTCTGATTCGCTACATGTTTCCATTAGTAGCAAGGATCTTTTATATGCACTACCCATAGACAAGATAACACATGCCATGACCTTTGATATACCAGTTGTAGTCATTAGAGGACACCCGCTATTTTGTCCATTACCAACATGGTATCGTCTATGCACAGCTTTTTCACGACTTTATTGGATAAATAATAGTTTTTCTTACTACAGGTTCTTAGAAACTGAAGTAGGTGGAGCAAACTCTCGGGGTTCGGGGTGGAACAGGCCATGTTTTTACGTTCGGGATTTGATTACTGCAAATTAGATGTAAATTAGATTATGGAACAACGTAAAGGGACATTTCTGAGTTTGCTGCATTGTAAGATGTTCCCAACTAATGAAATATTTGTACGAATAAACTTAGACATTAAATATATTTTCTTGTTTAGAATACCAGTGTCTGTATATTCAAAGTGTTTCTGGTCGTGTTAATATTTGTAAGAAGCTCAAACTGGATTTTGTCTTTAAATAATTTCGTATGTACGTAAAAAAATATTTTAAGAAATAAAATGAAATTTAACCTAATTTAAATGAAATAAGTACACCTATTAGAACGATCAGAAACATGTTTAATGTACAACCACTAACATTTTATGCAATTACAATCGTTATAAAGTCTATGCTAGTCGATAACATCTTTAAAATTGCAGCAAATTCAGGAATGTCCCTTTCAATTATATTGACAAGACATTGTAATAGACGTACTGTTGAACAAATAAGCATGATTTATTTTTTTATCTGCAATACAGGACATTCTAAATGAATTTAATTTGCATTCATAATCCATATTTAGAGAAATAAAGCCCCGAAATCCGTGAGTATAGGCCTATACATTGGGGACCATTGACCCCGTCCCACCCCTTCCAGCTTAGTGCGGCTATGTTTGATAGCACAAACAAAATGTGGTTACAAACGGAATGTGGCATTGTTTATACAATATTGCGATCGATAACGTTGTACCGACATGCCATTACATCTAGTGCGACGCTTAGCATTCAACTCATACACTGCAGTGTGTTTACGTCAAAGGTTAAGCATTTATCTAGGAAGGAAGGAAATGTTTGATTTAACGACGCACTCAACACATTTTATTTACAGTTACATAACGTCGGACATATGGCTAAGGATCACACGTACACTGAGAGAGGAAACCCGCTGTCGCCACTTCATGTGCTACTCTTTCCGATTAGCAACAAGGGATCTTTTATATGCCCCATCCCACAGACAGGATAATACATACCACGGCCTTTGTTACACCAGTTGTGGAGCACTGGCTGGAACGAGAAATAGCCCAATGGGACTACCGACGGGGATCTGTCCTAGATCGATCGCGCAAGCGCTGTACCACTGAGCTACGTCCCGTCCCTTATCTAGGCAGTCTGCAACAGTCTACCAAACAGCATATCAGCTTTAAGCGACTCATTAAATACATCGATTGATCTGACAATAATTATGTGAGATATCTTATGGTAAAGTGTTTCACCTGTCGAGTACATTCCAGTAATTCCAGGTGACATTGCACTTGAAACATGTGCGGGATCCTTCTATCATTACGATGGCGATTTGTATGCGGGACTCGGGTAGCTAGAAACTAACAGAAACTAGTTGCATGCCTTACACTTTTCCATTTTTTCTGATTGTTCAGCTCTTTTTCCCAGGATATTGGTTTAAACAAACACAACCGCTAAACCCATTTTACCTGAGCTGGAATTACACAGATTCCCCCCCCCCCCCCCCCCCCCCCCCCCCCATCAGTGTCAGCAAGTTGCACATGTGTGCAAAGTACATGCTCTCCCCTGTCAACTCCAGTCTAATAGTTACCACTTCAAAGCTGTCTGCCATGAAATATTCATAGTGAAACATAAGACTGCTTTTGGTTAACCAGATAGGTAGATAACAGATATATGGCCTTATGAATGTGCACATAAAACCACTTGACCATACCTATTCCAGTGCAAACAGAGGATGACGTGCCTGTTTCATGGAATATGTACCATTGGTTGACTGGTTGCCACTCCCTGTAAAAGGGGCAACATGCAAGTCAGTGAGAGAGCGCTATCATGAGGTGCAACTGACCTCGATGGCATCGGTGTTTATCGTGACGTGTTTCGAAAGTGGTAACCATACAGACTGCATGATGGCCTTTCTGTGGTTATGTTTCGTTTTCGTTTTTTCCCTCACTATCTTTAACTGTACAGTAACTCTCTCTCTCTCTCTCTCTCTCTCTCTCTCTCTCTCTCTCTCTCTCTCTCTCTCTCTCTCTCTCTCTCTCTCTCTCTCTCTCTCTCTCTCTCTCTCAATGAACCTGGTGTTCGTTATGTTAAGTGTTTCATATTCATTCGATCGACTAGCGCACTCAGAGTTGACTTGTCGTCTCTGCTGGGTATTCCTTTGACCACTCCGTTCTGCTGAACTAACATGGGTAACCGCTCCACGCGAGACGCTCGGGTTGGTCATGCGCACGTTGATTCCTCTGGAAGTGTGTCGGCCATCACATCGTTGTTTCACCGTTTTACGTCTAATATGCCTACAATACATATTCGTTATTTGAATTTGCGAGATAATTGACACAAACTCAACGATTTCAACACATAACGCAAATTACCTCCTCTCACCCACCCACCTACAACCAAAACAAACACAACAAAAGAAAGCAACCCCAAAAACCCTAAAACAAAACAAAACACAATCAAACATGAAATCTATATGTATTAGGGTTGGGACAATCGAGTTTCTTGCTTATTGCAAAATTTGGAAAAATTAGAGGATGTTTCATTGTTGGTTTTATAGCTGATTAGCCATTTTGATAAAATAATCGAATTACTAGTATCTAAAAACAAAATTCCATCACCCATGTTCTGTTTTTTGTGTTTTGTGTTTTTGTACAAATTATGTATAATCTGAAAGTTGACATTTCGACCTGGGTACCACAGGTGAACGGGCTCCCGTTTTTGTAGAGTGAGGGAGAGACTGGCGTTTGCCCGAATTGAACAACAGTACCCGAATCTGGATTACCTTTTCCCATATTAGCATTACTGCCAAACAGCTACATAGGGTTGCAAACGAATCGCCACGCATTCTAAGTAATATTTGGGGTAAAATAATGAAATTACATGGTGAAAAGTGTTCAGGCCAGCTCATTTTCCCGAATTTATTGATTACTACATCCGTTTTATTCATGTCCACACATAGCACGAGTACTCTGCAGTGTTTTCACAATAAAGATATCTCTGGCTGAGATAGCGATCATAACAGTTCAAATGTGTGTCTAACTCTCAAACGGCAGACTAATCGGGCTAGTCACGTTTTATTTACCCCGTATTTAATAGTGCATTCAATAACCAACAAGAGATTGTATATACTGTTTTGAACTCTATCTTACCATACGAGAAAACCTGAGACAGCAACAAGTGAAATGAAAAGTATCCCGGCAACCACGACCAACGCAGTGTCACCATTCTTGACTTCGTTGTCAGAAATAACTAACAAAAGAATAAAAGAAAGCTTTACAAGCAAGCATAGAACATTATAATATTGTTATTTAATCAGGCAAAAAGGACGCTGCTCAGTGGTAAAGCGGTCGCCTGGTTCGCGGCCAGTCTGTGATCGATCCCTGTCGGTTGGCCCATTGAGCTATTTCATGTTCCAAACAGTGCACCACGGCTAGTATATCAGAGGCCGTTGTATGTGCTATCCTGTCTGTGAGATGGAGAATATAAAATATGCCTTGCTACTAATGGAAAACTGTAGCGGGTTTCCTCCCTAAGCCTATATTTCAAAATTACTAAATGTTTGACATCCAATGACCGATGATTAATGCATCAGTGTGTTCTAGTGGTGTAGTTAAACAACATTAACTTTAAGAATCGTATCCCCACACAAGGAAAGAAGAAGGAGAAAAAAGAGGGTCATTTAACCATGCTCTCAACACATTTTATCCACGTTTATATGGCATCGGAAATAATGTGAGGAAACATGTTGCCAATAAGGAATATTTTATATGCATCATCCCATAGAGATGTAAAAACATACTCCTTTTATAATAGTTTTGGAGCACTGGTTGGAACGAGAAATAACTCGCCCAATGGGTGCGTGAAAAAGATGAGAACAAATATCATTAATAAGGTTCACGACTGATACCAAGATTCGCTGTCGGATGATTCGCCTATGGGAAGACTGTCATTTCCTAGGACCTAAGATATTTCCAACTGTTCCCAGGGGACTGCCACTGCCACTTAAGGTAACTAAAAACGTCTTCCCTGATCAACATCGTAGCTCTGCGCAAGGCAGAGACGAAAAGACGCTAGGCATAGATTGCTTACATGATTTATTATGAGGTGCTCGGCCTTAGGAGGACCGCCACTCCGGTCGAAGATCCATACTATGATGTTTTATGGTGTACTATGGAGTACACCACGGGCAAAAACAAAAGAACCGACACCAAAGAGTGGTACAATGAATAATAATGATATTCACGGGAGCTGGTTCTTCTGGTAAAATCCGAGAGATACTATTTACATACGTTTCTCTCTACAGCCAGTCTCAGCGTTAGTAAAACCAGCAACATATTCACCAAGACCATATCCAGTGAAGCGATCACATTGCAAGTCTCCGTATTTCCCCGCATCGCATTCTGTGTAAAATAAGAATATATTGTGGACATAGTGGTTTATTATTAGTTTCCTTTCCACGTAATTAGAGTATAGCATATAGTAAAAAACGGTCATGTTACTTGTGTATTAATACATTATATTGTTGTTAACAATAACGGATTAGTCCATCCTTCAAAGTTACCATAGCCAATAATACTAATATGCCATAAGAAGTGAGTTTTGAGTTTCTCAAATTATTCCCCCATATTAACAAAATAAAATTTAGATCCTGAGCCAGTTAGTTAACCAGGGATTAACAGAACATTTCAAAAACCAATGACTGAATTGATACACATAATAATTGGAACAATCAAAGGTATCCATCAATACATAATCAAATACGATATGAATATAAATGACTATGAACGCATACGTCTGTTATTGAGTGACACCCTAGTACTTTTGTTTAAATGCCAATAAACCTAGTGTCCTGGCCTCGATTAATTTGCATCTAATTTGCAAAGTTATCAAATTCTTAAAGTACTTTGATTGCACTGTTTTACCGATATCGCCTTGCCATCTAGCACCACACTTGTCATAGCAATGCCTATGCACTGAGTTGCAGGTTGGGTTCCCACTTAACACTTTGCAGTTTTGCCCATAATGTCCATGAATACATGCTGAAAGCATAATATTATATCAAAACTATTTTGGTTTGACTATCTGCTATCTGGTGTCTTTGTTAAATGGGGAGAGGTGTGTATTTTAGTTGTAGGCTAATCGTCCTTTTCTCCCGTCTCATCTAGAGCCTAATGAGTGATGCACCAAATGTTCTGGTATGTCCCGTCATGTCAAACAAGAAAGTGTTTATAAAATATACTTGGTGGTTTTTTGAAGGAGTAGCCCCATCTTTCTTTGTCTCTCTGTTCCCCCTCTCTTTGTCGCCCACTAACTCACTCTCTGCCCATCTTGCACTGTCTCTCTACCTGCCCCCACCCCCACCCTATATCTCTCTCTCTCTCTCTCTCTCTCTCTCTCTCTCTCTCTCTCTCTCTCTCTCTCTCTCTCTCTCTCTCTCTCTCTCTCTCTCTCTCTCTCTCTCTCTCTCTCTCTTACTCTCTATCGTTCCATCTATCTGTCTGTCTATATCTCTTTGTATCTCTCCCTCTGTCCCGATGGCTTTGTCATAATGTCTAATTAAGATACATACTCAATAACCATAGTTTAAAATGTACTGAAGTATCGTTAAACCTTTCGGGCACACAGGCTTGACATTTGTTCTGAATATTCGGCTACCCATAATGTACAAACCGAGATGAACATAGATGTTTAGATGTCTGGATATTTATTCAGTTAAATGAATGCAACTCCGTGACATCGTAAATATAGACTGTTGGTAGCATTATGTAACGTTTAAATAAAATAAGTATTTGTTCATTTCGTAAGGTTTGCAACACACCTGTTTTGCACATGGCATCGCTCCATCCATCACCGCACCCATTAGAACAGTGCCCAGTCTCCTTATCGCATTCTATATTTCCATTCAAACAATGTCCACATGCCTCTCTGCAGTCGGTACCGTAACGGCCAGGTGTGCATGCTTAAACAAAATTAATCAGTTAATTAGTATGGTTTAAACATATTTTGTTTCTTTACTTCGGTGTCAGGCAAAAACAAAACAAAAATACAAAACAAAACAAACAAAGAAAACCCTAAACAAACAAAGCAGAGCAAAACAAAACAAACTCAAAACAACCAAACAAGGAACAATAACAAAGCAAAACAAAACACAAAAACAAAACAAGAGAAAACAAAACAAAGCAATAACAACACCAAGACCAATGGTTGCATATTTGTAACAAACCTGTTTTATATGTGTCACCACTCCATCCAGCTCTACACCCTTTAGGACAACGCCCAGTAACCGTGTCACATTCTGTATTTCCATTTAAACACTGTCCACACGTGTGGATGCACTTGGTGCCATAATGTACCAGGACCACACGCTTAAAAAACAAAAACAGTTATTTTAATTAAAAATAGAGTAGAACAAAATAGTACTGGTAAGTATTGTGTTTTCAAGGCAAAAAAAAAACAAAACAAAAAACATGCAACCCAGTTTTTAATTTCTTTTGTTTCGTATCGTTTCTTGTTATTTATTTATTTATATTTTATTTGTTGGGGGATATGAACGTTATGTGAAAGTCACATAATAAGGATGGTATTGTCCTCACAGACCTGTTTTGCATGTATCTCCTCTCCACCCAGCGTCACAGCCATTAGAACAGTGTCCAGTAACCGTGTCACAATCTGCACTTCCATTTAAACAGTGGTCACAATTCAAATGGCAACTGAAGCCATATTTACCACGTGTACATCCTTCAGAAAGAGAAACAAGACGAAGAAAGATAACAGATTATTTAATACAGTATATCTGACATCCGAATACAGATAAATACGTAACAGATATTACCCACTTGCACCCCACACCCGCTGGAAGTGCTTTGTTTAATGACTGTGTATCTGGGGTTGTTTTTAAACCTGATCATCAATTGCCCTGAAAAAGGAAGGAAGGAAATGGTTTACTTAACGACGCACTCAACACATGCTATTTACGGTTATATGGCGTGGGCCATATGGTTAAGGACCACACAGATATTGAGGGAGGAAACCCTCCATCGCCACTTCATGGGCTATGCTTTTCGATTAGCAGCAAGGGATCGTTTATATGCACTATCCCATAGACAGGATAGCACATACCACGACATTTGGTGTACCAGTCGTGGTGCACTGGCTGGATCGAGGAATTGCCACGGAAACAGAGAATCCTTATTTCAAAATTATCCACGAGACATGTCCAAGAAACCCCAAACAGATTGCGCGTGCTTTGGGACATCTGCTGATTTGACTTCAAGAAACTCCAATTGTCTTTCTAAGAATAGTTTGACTAGCCCCTTTACAACATCCTGGATCCGCCCCTGGTAAGCAATTTCAAAAGATGACATATTTGTTACAAACCTGATTTACACGTTTCCCCACTCCAACCAGAGCTGCATCCGTTAGAACAGTGTCCAGTTACCGTGTCACATTCGGTGTGTCCATTTAAGCAATGTCCACACGTCTCGATACAGTTGGCGTCATATTTACTATGAACGCATCCTTTAAATAAACCAGGACTTAAATACAATATATTGGAAAATACACATTCATGGTGGATGTATAAATATTAAATAATGTTTAACCTTTTTTACACACATTCCTTACATCAAGATCTACACCTATAAACTACCTGCATAGTATATTGAAAAGTGTGGGTACATACATATTAATCAATATAAAATGTGTTTAAAAAAGACATTACACTAAAAGTATAGTATACTTGTAGCATTCCTGTTTTACACATATAGCCTCTCCACCCAGATGTACACCCAACAGAACAGTGTCCAGTAACCGTGTCACATTCTGTGTTTCAAATAAAGCAATGTCCACATGTCTTAACGCAGTTGGTGCCATATTTACCATGCACACATGCTTAAAAACAATTTCATCAATACAATACAATACAATGCATCAAAAATCAAAATGCATGGTAGGTGCATAAATCAAATTTAATTGTGTGCTATTTAATTACAGCATTAGAACATATTGATATATTAAGTATCAGCTATTGGATGTCAAACATTTAATTGGTATGTATGTAGTTCTTAGAGAAAACCCACTACATATTTCCAATAATGGTTTTTGTTTTCATGGCACCACTAAAATACATTGATTAACTAATCATCGGCTATTCGATGTCAAACATTTGGTAATTCTGACACAGTCTTAGAGAGGAAATCCACTACATTGTTGTTAATGCAGCAAGGGATCTTTTCTATGCACTTTCCCAGACATGAAAATACATACCACGGCCTTTAACCAGTTGTGGTGCACCTGTTGGAACGAGAGACAAAACAACAACATTCAGTTGAATGGATCCACCGAGGTGGTTCGATCCTGCGACGCAAGCACCCCAAGCGATAACTCAACCGACTGAGCTAAATCACGCCTCTATTTCAAATAACAGCAGGGATCTTGTCTGTATTTTACCACAAACAAGAAAGCATATACCCCATCCTTTGATATACCAGCAGTGGGTACTGTTCATGACAGGCAAACAAAACAAAAACCCCACACAAAAAAACCCAACCCAAAACAATCAAAAAAAGAAAGAAACGAAAACAAAAAGACCAAAGAAAACAATAAGAGATGGGTTCAACAAGGGGATTTGGTCCTACATGCACCTCATGGAAATGCTTTTCACACTGAGGTAAATCCCCCTGGGTCCATTAATAAATGCATGTATATCAACAACATGGTTGGTGTAGAAACAATTAGTTATTAAAAATATATTGTACATCTGTAACAAACCTGTTTTACAGGTACCGCCACTCCATCCAGCGCTGCATCCGTTTCAAAAGATGATATATTTGTTACAAACCTGATTTACACGTACCTCAATTCCAACCAGAGCTGCATCCGTTAGAACAGACTTTCAGTTACAGTGCCGCATTCCGAATTTCCATTTAGACAGTGTCCGCACGTCTGCTGGCAGTTCTTGCCATATTTACCATGTCCACGGCCTTTAAAAAAAACATGTCTTCAATAAAATGTATCACAAGATACCAATACATGGGGTACATATATAATAAATAAGTTAAAATAATGATATATTGTTAACAAAGTTTTGTTTACAGTTATCTCCATCTCATGGCGGATGTCATTAAATTGTCAACGTACATGCAACTCTCTGACTGGAAACCAAATTCTTTAAGAATGAAACACATATTTCAAAATACATACATAAATCGTCTTCTTTGGTTCTTGAGGCGGAACGTAGCGTAGGGATAAAGTCCTCGCTTGACGCGTAGTCGGTCTAGTATCGATCACAGTCGGTGGGCTCATTGGGCTATTTCTCTTTCCAGCCAGTGCACCACGATTGGTATATCAAAGGCCGAAGTATGTGCTATCATGTCTCTGGGATGGTGCATATAAAATATCCCTTGCTACTAATTAATAAATCAATGTGCTCTAGTGGTGTCGTTTAAACAAACCAAACGTGTTTTGTTCTTACTGTGGTTAATAGTTCGTAGTGGCGTAATTGTTTACGTGAAATAGATTACAAAAACCTCCAATGTCGCTGAGGTTAAACCGCCAACCGTAAACGTAAATATACAATTTTTATTGTTTTATTATTTTATTTTTGTATTGGTTCCAGGCATGCAGCCACTAGAACAGTGTCCAATAACAGTGCAACATTCTTTATATCTTAACTTTGTATATTTCCAACTAAACACTGTACATATGTCTGCAAGGAGATGGTGCATTACTGAAAATTGTTTTCAATGACAGATAGATAGATAGGCAGAATAGATGTTTAACGACACCCGAACACGAAAAATACATCGACAATTTGGTGTCAAATACATCGACAATTATGCAATAAATAATGTGATGATAACCATCAATATAAAAATTCAACAGTGAAATTAAAAGACAGTGTAAAAAACTGTGCAAAAATACAAATATCACAGATAAAACTTAGAATACAAGTCAGTATCACGTAACAATGTAATAAAAGTTCTGAATGGAACTGAAATGATTCCATTCTTCAGTCACAAATATTGGAAAATTCATTTCCATGTCAAAAAATACATATATTTTGAAAAATTCAAATATTCATGATAGACGCATATTTATTAATGAATTTAAAAACACTTAATATGGATATGATATATTTGTAACAAACCTGTCGTACACGTGTCACCACTCCACCCAGCTCTGCAGCCATTAGTAGGGTGTCCAGTCACCGTGCCACACTCTGAATTTCCATTTAGACACTGACCGCATGTCTGTGTGCATCTGGTGCCGTATGTCCCATGCACACACTCTTCAAAAACAATCGTTTAAATAAAACTTAATATATGGCCTGCATACATAATAGGTAACGTAGGATATGCTTGCAACATACCTGAGATACACATACAACCATTAAATCCAGTGTTGCAACCATCAGAGTCTTATCTAGTCATCGTGTCATATATAGAGGATTGGTCACGAGTATTTTTTTAATATGGAAAATATCAATCGAGATTAACTAGACGAGATTGATATTTTACATGTTAAAAAATACGAGTAGCGAATTCTATTTATCCTATAACGCTTCTAAAATAACATTTTAATAATAAAAAAATAAAAAAATAAATCACAGTACTAAGGTCGCCGCCATCGATAATATAACATCATCACGATTAGCACAGAGTAGTTTCACGTCACGTATTTTAAACAAATCTTTGAAAACGTTACGCTCAGGTACACGAGTCGTGTTGGCTTGTAAGCAAATGACCCATCCAAAGCAACACATTACCTAGAGACCTTGCATATTTGCATACCATTATTAACCGGGTTAATAAAGTAAATTATCACATGGGTTTATGACATGGATATCATGGGTAAGTTATAGGATAAGTATTATTAATTACCTATTTAATTTTACAATAGTAATAAGGACCATTCTGACCATGCAATTAAAAAACTTAATTTTGTATTGAACACATGTGTAATACAAAATCGTGCATGCATACATAGTTCACGTGTTCACTCGAATGACGTCATTTTCCTATATTAGGCAAATTACAAATAGCAAATAAAATACTACGTTGTAATTGAATACTAAAGACGGCTCATTTAGTCCTATATACTGAACTACTGATGTAGTTTGTGAATTTGTTAATACAGAAGAAATGAAGAAAAGGAAGTAGTAATAGTAAGGGGACCAATGACTGATATTGTATATTATATTTGTAAAAATACAAATACAAATGTACAGTACAACAGTGATCCCCTTACTTCCTCTTTTCTTCTTCTTCTTCTTCTTCTCTTTCTTCTTCTTCTTCTTCTTCTTATTCTTCTTCTCTTTCTTCTTCTTCTTCTTCTTCTTCTTCTTCTTCTTCTTCTTCTTCTTCTTCTTCTTCTTCTTCTTCACAAGCTCCATTTGTAGTCACAGTCTGTTGGAATGAAATGAGCCGTCTTTTGATCACCTTACAACATGGTATGTTATATGCATATTTTTGTTGTATCTAAAAATAGTTATTTTTCAAATCGGGTCACAAACATTTATGTTATTTGTGAGTATATTATCACTTGTAAATGCATCCTATCTGGATAGGTCTAATTACGTAAGTTCGCGATCCGTTCACGTGTTCCGAATTATCACATATGCTAAATAAAGGAAATAAAATAAAACGAATGTTGTTTTAAAGGGACTACTCTGAGTTTGCTCCATTGTAAAATATTTCCGTGTAAATATATTTTCTTATTTCGAATATCAGTGACTCCATATTCAATGTGTTTCTGATAGGTGTGTGTGTGTGTGTGTGTGTGTGTGTGTGTGTGTGTGTGTGTGTGTGTGTGTGTGTGTGTGTGTGTGTGTGTGTGTGTGTGTGTTTGTTCCAAAATCAGAACGTTAACCTTTATCTGTATTATTTTAATGAAACCTTCCACCTTTAGCAATATTGGAATATTTACCTTTGTTGTTTGTCGATTTTACAACGTGAACTGCAAAATATCCAAACACTACGAAGAAGACTACATTTAATGTTTGTATTGCAGCCATTCAGTAGGTCAATGTTCAGGTGTTTTCTTTTCTGCAATCAACCAGGAAGTTACATAACTAAATTTATCAGAGGCATGTTCATGAGAGCAATATATCGCGGTCGCTTGCTAGATGAGCTTTTGCGCCTTACGCGACATTAATGTGATATGATAGAAGCCGATAGTGCAAGTCAAGTTGTTCGCGAGCGTCTGGCCTACAAAACACGCCTCACGTGATTATCTATGATTTAAAAAAACACTCCTATAACTAATCCGTCGTTCGAGTTATTTGCTAGCTACTTAGCTATTTGCATGTGCACGGTCACCTGCAAATTTTAATTTGTAAAACGCAAATAGGCCTAACATAGGCGTCGGAAGATGGCAGCAACTGGGGGGGGGGGGGGGGGGGGGGGGGGGGGGGGGTTATTAAATGCGAGTTCATATTGTGCATATTGTGACCTCTCGATTATAAAACTCTGGACTGGAGAATTTCATACTATTTTGCTTTTGCACGTATTTAAAGTCTGAAGCGTTTATTAAAGTCTTGGGTCTCGACTTTTAAAGTTATATAAGCAATTGCCGGGGTCTTGTTCACAGAGCTATGTTGAGATCTCTTATTCTTAAAGCGGCATTTCCTGGAATATGTTTATTATTTATGCATTTAGAAAAAAAAATCCCATTACGTTTGGTGCATATAAGACGCCGCACTCCGAATTGGTTTCACTACACTGGCTTTTCCAAGTTAAAAATAAACCCAATATTTTGAATGTGGAACACTTTTGGCGGGCGCCCACTGGGCTAAAAATAGTACGGTTCGGCTATTGTTGCATTACAAAAACCGAGCGATTTCTAGCAGTCAATTCCTAGCAGCCAATTACGCTAGCAGCCAATTTCAGCAGACACTCATGTCGACGTTCTAAACACCGGACTCGTACGCCTTTCGATTGTTACCTGTATTTCACACTTTTAAACAGACTGTTATGCTAATTTTTATTATTCAACAATTATAAAAACAACACAAAAACAAAACAACCACAAAGACTAATTTTCACAGTCTTATTGTTACTAATATCCGTATAAATACAACTTAACCGTTTTATTAAGCACTTTTGTAATATCTGAAGTACCACTTTAAAAAGCCTTCTGTACTACGGCCCCTGCGTGTGCTGTAACCTCACCGTGGTGCAGGGGTGTAACATTCTCTTTGAGAATGGCCAATACAGCACAAAATTGAAGTTTTTAGTAAAATTCTTTGCACAGTTTTTTACACTGTTTTTGTTTAAGTCTTGAATTTTTATATTGATGTTGATCATCACTTTATTTATTTGCATTACCATAGTTTGACAACCAATAGCCGATGTATTTTTCGTGCTGGGGTGTCGTTAAACATTCATTCATTCATTCTGTACTACGGTAATATAGGATGTCCAACTAGTTTCTTATAGACCACACCACAACACCCATTATAAAAGGCGTATGAGTCCGGTGTTTAGAACGTCGCCATGCGTGTCTGCTGAAATTGGCTGCTAGCGTAATTGGCTGCTAGGAAGTGGCTGCTAGAATCCGCTCCCTATTACAAAATGGCGAGAATTGTTCTAACTGGCTAGTAAGCATTTGACGATATGCGTTAATGACGACAACTCGCAAGTGAATTAAAAGTGCAGTTATGCTTGTATTTGAACTTAGAACTTGATTATATACGATTGAAACCAGACAATGCAGCTTTAAAATTATTGATATCGGGTCTACATGACTCGTAGAAATTGACTTAAAATGGAGAAAGATGAATTAACATTCGGTGCGTGTAACATGTCCTCACACGTGCCAGATCAACAAGGCCAAGCATTTAATTCTTACGATTTTTAAGATCCCTGTTGTTAGAATGTGTTGTCAATTATTATATTCGATTTGTGAAAGGTATGCTATATTTGTGTGCCTCTATTGTAGTGAATAGTGTTCATAATCCATTCGTAACAATTGTAAATAATTTTGAGTGTATAAATTGTGTTAATTATGAATCAATTCATTAATAGAAATGATATTTTACAAACTATTTATTGGTATAAATGTAATGGCTATCAGTATTGACATCAACTGTTAGCGATGTGTGTTGATGAAACGCTGACCGGGGCAGAACGCTTGACAAAACTAAATTTTTCATTTAAAAAAAAACAAACAAAAAACTAAGTGTTAGTCAACTGTGCGTAGTTAAGAAACATATATATTTTCATGTAGTGGCCTTAAAAATTAAAAATGACGAACCGCAACTGCACGTTGCGATTCTTTTTGCAAACGCATGCGCCTGAACGCAGTTAGAAACGTCGCACTCTTTCCTCTTTACCAGAGAGTATTTCCCTTTTGTTTACTAGAATGGATTTGTTTTACATCCACATTGTTGATTTTTTATGTTAATTGATTGGAACCTATTTTGTTTCACGTATCGTAGCTGAAAAATGTAGAATAATATTTTCGTAAATATCGTATTCATGTTTCTGTCGTTAGGTAAACGCAGTTTGGGACGTCAGTGGTATAGAAAGAGTGATTCTTTCTATGACCGTGTGTGTGGGTAATTTTTGGCATACTTTCATCAGATAATTGTTCAAGCATGCCTATCGTAGGCACAGCCTCTGCCTTCACCAGAGTTCTGTCTATGACAGGCAGACACATTAGGCACATATCTTCACTTAGCACCTTGCTGAATAATGAGTGATGAGTTGAAAGTAAAGTAAACATCACTTGTATATCATATGTCAAAGCTGTGTGACTTGATACAGTACAGTACCATCAGTGTTCTCGCTGCTCCATTTAAGCGGGGTGGCCCACTCCACTATTGCATTTTGCTGCCCTCCTTTCACGTTCTCCGCCCTCCTTTATTTTTCTGTGCCCCTCTTTATTTTCCAGCACCCTGCTATATTTTACAGCACCTATATTCCAAATGCACACTTTTTTCCACAAAAAACCCCCCACAGCGATCAGTCTGCACACTGGACATCAAAGGAAACAAGCCGTGTTGTGTATGAAAAAGCAATTGATGAAACTTTTACAACAGTTACCGTAATGTAATGTAACAGTATTTTTATCAGCCTCGATTTTGTCCCATGCCTGTATCCATTTGTATGTTTAATACACACATTGACACAATAAAAGTTATATTTTATTTGAGCAATGAAAACATTTTTATTTTTTACGGACTCGACAATCTCCGATTTAAAAAGGCCCCACTTATTTGGTGCCAAATTTGTCACGTGATCAGAACGGTCATTCTGTTTTTTGTTTCCACTATAACTATCGTCTGATATTTTGTCCTCAAATGCAATATAATTGGTTGTAACTGATGATTTTTACTTTCTGTCAGTTCTGTCATTATGTTTATTCAGCAGTTCTTTATAAAAATATGTAAACTTGTCATTTTTTTTTTTTTTTTTTTTTTTTTTTTTTTTGGGGGGGGGGGGGAGTATCACCGCTTATAAAAACAAACGGAAGTGGTAGGGTGTGTTATCAGTACAAACATTATCTGTGGCCAAATCCACGCCATATACATCGCCGTTACAAAAACGAACACTACTTTTTTATGAGCTGGCCGATTTATCACACTTGATCGATTCCATTCGATGAAGATGGGAAATACCAAAAACATGTACCGACTTGGGGACATTACAAACTTTTATTTTTTGTATATTTGAAATCTTTATTTAAAAATATTAAAACTTTGCGGTTCAGCAAAACGGAATGCCGGTGTGTCAAATGAAACATCTTCGACCAATAAAAGGGAGGTCTGCTTGATTTGTATAAATGTTTTTGATTTTTTTGTTTGCAAAATAAGGAGTATGTCTTCCAAAAATGACCCCAAAACATAAAGTAGGTAACCCAAGGGCCTCCTCCCCCCCTTTTTTGGTGTGTGTGTGTGTGTTTTATTTTTTTGAAGTGTGGATGCGCGTGGCCGCCTCCCAATTTTCACCCGCGGAACAGACCATGTAGATATTTTTTACCCCCCCATAATTAAAATGCCTGAAGGAAATTACCAAATATAGAAAATGGAAAATTAATAAATAACAACCCATAGGTTATTGGAATTAAAAAAAATGGGGATGGTAAATTTTTAAAAGTGCCACGTTTAAAGTAAATGGT
>NC_054699.1:11812030-11834349 GCF_016097555.1 Gigantopelta aegis | reverse complement strand
TGGAAAGATAAGATATATTTCGATAATTATATGTACGATAATAGTAAGTAATGACCGCTTATGTAGTATTCTTATTTGTTGGACAAACAGTTCATATTATTACAGTAGGAAATAGTCTGTAATTTGTGTGATTTTCTAGGACAAAAAACAAATCGACCTTCTGGTCCTAATGATAAGGCTACTGTTTTGTTCACGCTACATTATTTTAATAAAATGCTATTTTTGTACTTTCAATATTTCTTATCTTTTGTAAATTATATCCCTTCTTCAGGTTTGTTACTCAGGCTACCGATGGGGGGAGAGAGAGAGAGAGAGAGAGAGAGAGAGAGAGAGAGAGAGAGAGAGAGAGAGAGAGAGAGACCCTTGAGGTTTACTGAGGACACGTGTTGGGATGGGCCACTATCTCTTTCTTTGGCAGTCTATCCTATAGTCCGTCCCATCATCCTACAACACAGACATGTTTATATAATTTCAGTTTGAATTGAGGTAAGAAGAAAAGTAAAAGTTTTTTGGAAATAACAAAAACTAAAACAACGTTATTTGTGTGTGCAATTTAATAAACAATCGGCTAAGAAATAAATAAGCGTGTAGTAAATTTTATAGTATAAAAAGTCGTTCCCTGTGGGAAGGACTATAGATTACTAGAAATGCAAAGTATAGATATTTGTCCGCCCAGCTACGCACATATACTGATACATGATTTATTGACATTGCAACGTAAATAATAGCACCATATTTCAAGGAAAAATGCATGAAGTAAGATGTGTTATTGTATTCTTTATTTGTCAAGTCATGTAGTCTGTAGCCATATAACACATTAGAAGCTGTGCATTGGTATGTGATTTTAATGGTATCACATATTAATAACACACTTATTTGTATGTGGTAATAACAAATATATAGTCAATTTTTAAATGTTTTTTGGTGGTGGTGGGGGGGGGGGGGGGGTATGGACAGTAGGTGAATCTATTTAGACGTTGGTTATGGTAATACTGATGTTCATTTTATCTGTCGCTTATGTACTGTACACAGTATATAGTAAGACGAAATGGTAATTGTCTTCTATTTAATTTGTATTACAAACTGGACATATTGTGTTAGTTCTGGACTGTGTTATATTTCCTATTTGTTTTGAAATAGATTATGTGCAGATAGCTGGAATATACATAATGATTAATTATGTAGGTTACACCATATTCATATATTATTAACATCTTGAAAAGTCATTTATAATTTTTTAAACAGAGTTTGGCCATTATTTACAATATGTACACAATTAAGATTGTTTGACCAATATTGACAATATGTGCAAAGTTAACAGTGTTGACCAATATTTACAATATGCTTAAAAGTAACAGCGTTTGACCAATATCGACAATATATATACACAGTTTAGGTATCTCTACACAGATGACTCCCGGGTGAGAGTTCACTGATAACAGTCCACTATAGTTCCTAATCGTGACACAAGTTATGGTTCACATATTCACTTCTAGGAAATATTGAAGAATTAAAACAATGGTAAGCCTTATGGTTGTATTTTGCCCATGCTATTTTGTAATATTGTGCATTGACCTTTTGGGACACGGGCGTATAGCGCAAGAAACAACCGGGGTGAATCGGACCGGAATTATTTTCAATTTTGGAGTGAAAATTAATGCTTCTATAATGTATGTTCGCAATGGTGTATGTTGTTAGTGCCAACGATAATCCATTCAATTGGCAATCTTCATTTGAAGTTGAGCAATTTAACATGAGTTTCAATGAGAGATGACATCAGTGTGGTGAGACCTTACAGTGTTGACCAAACTTTATAATATGTAGAAAGTTAACAGTGTTGACTCATATTTACAATATGTAGAATGCTATCAGTGTTCACCATTATTTACAATATGTCCAATGTTTACAGTGTTTGACCAAAATGTACAATATACACAAAGTTAACAATGTTGACAAAATCTGTAATATGTACAAAGTTAACAATGTTGATCAATATTCATAATATATACAAAGTTAACAGTATTGATCAATAATTACAATTTGTGCAAAGTTAACAATGTTGATCAATATTCATAATATATACATAGTTAACAGTATTGACCAATACTTACAATTTGTGCAAAGTTAATAGTGTTGTCCAATATTTACAATACTTACAACGTTTAAAATATTGACCACTATTTACAATATGTTTAAATATACTCTGTCTCATTTATATTATATCTTCATGACAAACACAAATGTGCACGGTTGCTTATGTGTGATATCGCAGGTAGCCTACTAGGTGTTTCTTAGGAAAGACGATATATACAATATGTTCTGACCACTCTCATGTCGGTCATCTTGAAATTCAAAATGACCGTCATTTTCATATATATATATATATATATATATATATATATATATATATATATATATATATATATATATATATATATATCTCCACTCCCATTTAACATAGAAACATATGTTTGGGGTATATTAAAACATTTTATGTCAGTGAATTCAAATACTTTTATTTTATTATTCATCGTGAAATATTTTTCTCTCTATCTTTACTCCCACTTAACACAGAAAAAATAAGTTTGGTCTCGTTTAACATACATGCTCTCAGTTGATTATTTTGTAAAAACGATAATATATAACATTGTAATGTGTTTGTCAAATGTCTCAACTCCCGGTTATCAGGGAAGCACAATTTATTTTTCTATGTACATTTCTGTAGTTCATGAATTGATTGAATTCATTTATATAGTCATTCAGTGATGGCAACTATCTTGAAATTCAAAATGGCTACAACTTCAGATTAATGAATAAGCACAATTTGGTTGTCTATGTACGTTTCAGTAGTCAATGAATCTAATTGTTTAGATTAATAGTCATCCAGTCATGGCAAACATCTTAAAATTTAAAACGACTGTGATATGCCAATTTAAAATGACAATTAAATTAATAATTTGGTAAATCATATTTATCCTACTCGACCTACAAATGCAATGTTGTGTTCCTAAGTACATTTTTAGGTCAAATAATTAAAATGTTAATGTTAATGAGTTTTATGTTCTATATTTTAAACTAATGAAATAAAGCAACATACGTATTGCAAATTATAATTCATAATAGCATATTATACATCTACTTCATCTGTCATAGTATATAATAGTATGCTTACACCAAAGGTAGTGAACACTTGCTGACACCAGTTGCATTTGTTCAGTTGTATCACAGCCTCCGGTGCAGCCTGCATCTCAAAAAGAACAGATATAATTATACCAACCTCCATGAGCCAAACAAGACTGCATGGATTAAGAATATCTGGATATATTTGGTGATGGCTTCTTGATCTTCTTTCATCTCAAGAGCAGCTGCATCAGTTGTGCTTGGTTTCATGCTGTAAAATCTTCACATTTGCACTGACCTCTATGTATGGTTCATAGCTGATTCCAAGCTGGCATCAGTGTTGTCCGTGGTCTTTACTCATGTTCACCATTGTGTTCTTTTGAGTCCATATCTAGACACAGTTCATTATAAAATGGTTGCAGGTTGATCTGCTTGTGATGTAGGCCTACGATGTAACCATCTCGTGATGAAAACCCAACAGTCTGTGTCTCTGATGCTGAAATCCACCTCATTGCCTGGCAGGATTACTTCAGGTGTTTGAGGAATCATAAGCATGTCTACTCCTGTTTGTGTTTACTGACACCTGTGGCAAGATGTAATTTTGGTACATTTCAGAGAACATCTTTCATTGAGTCTATATAACCGTATCTGCCAGATGCATTATGAGAAGAACATTTCTATATCTATGTCATTGGTAGGTAGCATCCTGGACATACAAGTGATTCCAACTACCTAGGCCAACATTTTCGAAATTAACTTAGCACTACGATATCGTAAACCCGACGTAGGCTTTGGCACATGTTACTGTCACATCATTGCCTTTGATAGCTTTACGATATCGTAGCGCTAAGATAGCTTCGAAGATGTGTAGCCTTGTTCGTGGAACTATCTAATGTCAGCTTTTATAAATACTGTTCTGTGGTAAAGATAAAGAAAATCAATGCATACAGGAAATGCTTGTGATCACTGGCAACATATCTGGCAGATATGCTGTGAATTTCTACAGCAGACACAAACTGTTGAGTTCTGATCCTGGGTCGATTACACACATGGATCCTAATACATAATTATAAGTACATACGTAAATCATAACCAGATCAGCATGGAACTAGTTCATAATGAACTGATTTCAGAATGAATCCTTAACATTAGAACGCTTTCATGCAGTAACTGGGCGTGACACAAAAGAACAACTTGGTGGAAATGGAAAAAAAGAGTATTATTGGATGTATTTGGGATATATCCACCAGCTATATCTGAAGCTTTTAGCCAGTTTAGAGTTGATGATGAACCGTACACAGATGACAGTACAATGTGAATATTTTACTGCATAGTTTTAAACTCAAGGGTCATTTGTACAACTGATGCAGCTATTCTGAGAGGAAAGAAGCCATGACCAATCCAAATTGTGCAAACATTGCCACATATCTCTGGGACAGCACACCGAACGATCACATCCACAAGAACATATTTGAGCTCAAGATTCATGGTTGGGTCATGGTGAATAATATATACTGGCGATGCAAGCTGCGCCAAACGCTGTGACAGAACTGATCAGATGCAACTATGTTATATGTACGAAATACAACCTGAAATGTACAGAACCCTACAATTGCTATTGGTGATGATTGCTGCAATGCACATATCATTACAAAACAGAAACTCAATCAGGGGTCACATTGGACAGAAATGAGTTTAAGCCAATTTTCAGATATGTAGGGTATTTGAAATGATTATAAATGGTTGATTTAAACATTTTATTAGCCAGATACTAAATGTTGTAGCCACTTTGTACACAAAAAGAAGCAATTGGTAAGTTCCTCTATTTCATTAGTTTAATATCTAAAACATGAAAGACATTAGCAATGGAATATTTTAATGATTTGATGTAAAATTTATGTGGACTAGGAGGATATTATTTGGCCATTTTTGAATGTCTATATGGCTGCAATTTTGAATTACATGGTGGTTGCCATGACTAGAAGATGGTTATAAAAATGTCACCAATTAATTGATTGATCCTAGAAATGTACATCGAAAAAGAAATTGTGCTTCTATGTCATCCGAGAGTTAAGACATACGAAACATGTAGTCAAATGGTGGCCATTTTTAATCTTAAGATGATTGTCATGATTGGAGGATTATAAAAATGTCACCAATAACTTCATGACTACATAAATGTACATAGACAAATACTACAGTGTGTCTGTGTTAATCATGCATTGAGATAAATGGACAAATATATTAAAATGGTGGTCATTTTGAATTTCAAGATTACTGCCTAGGTCAGACAACAATTTTCTTTTTGTACAAATTCATTCACTGAGCTCATAACTGTAAATATATATCAAAAGTGTTGTTATGGGCCAATTGAGAGGAAAGATATATATATAAACATATATTAAATTCACAGATATTTGAATTTCAAGATGACGGTTATATCCAAATGGCTAAACAAAATGTTCTCAGCGACTTCAATGACTTAAAAATGTAAATATACACACATATTGTGTTTCTATGTTAACAGGGAGTAAACACATACGTAGAATACTCTAAAACAATGGACATTTTGAATTTCATAATGGGTGCCATTATCAAATGACCGAAACAAATGCTACCAATGCATGTTTAATTCTGGATAGTCCTACCAGTAATAAGAAATACAGTTTACTGACTTGAGGAATAAAATGGAGGGGGGGGGGGGGGGGGGGGGGGGGGGACGAAGCAAATTTACATAACCTCCTGGACTAACACCTGAACTGTTACACACTTTGAACCATTTTTATGTTGGAGTACGATTATTTCACCACTTAGTATAATATAAGAGATGAAATGATTGGTCAGAATATATCACAATAGATGTTTAACGACACCCCAGCACGAAAAATGCATCGGCTATTGGGAGTCAAACTATGGAAAATGCAACAAAAAAAACAGAGAAAAAAAACGAAAAAAGCCACAAAGAGAACGGTGAAACGAAGGCCACCTAATAGGCCGTCCGCTGAACAGAAAAACGTGAAGTTTTGTTCCACCTATCAGGGGTCTAACTAATTTTTATGTTTTTGGCTAGACAAACATCTTATTTATAACAGAAAACAAGTTTACCAATTGTTTTCCTGCAGTTTTTTTTTAATTCAAACTGAAAACAGGAACTATATACAAACGTGCATTGCAAAAAATCGCACTCATAACGGCTATAAATATCAACAAAATGTGGGGAATCCCCTGTGCGGGCAGGAATACAACATAGCTGCGCGCAGAGGGAAAATTAAATAAATTTCTACATCTAAAGATCTAGGCAAGCTTCGCTGCATTATACATGCGTGTCAAGATGTGGAAGGTAAATTGACAACCTTTTCAGCTACCACATAGGATAAATGCGTCGAGTGTGCTACGAAATGGTCAAAATTAACGGGCGAACTTCGTGATATTTCGAACAATCTTTTTAGAAGTGGCATACTTGAAATTCCGTTTTGAAAAGACGCTTGTGTACACTTTGGCTATCATAAATCATGTTATCAAAAGTTTACAAACAAGATATACATTGAGAAATCACAAAAGGCTAGCGAGAAAACAGCATTGGTAGTGCCAGAAGAAAATTAATCAAATGACGATGATAATGATGTCAGCTCTCCAAAAAAACTCCGGTCCAGTTCTGTTGTGTCAAAAGTCGGTGAAACCAGCTGTAGTGTTTTACCAGCATTATGCATCATATGCAAGAAGAAAGACTTATGTGTCACTGTTGGACACAGACGAGTTAAAGACAAGCTAATACAAGCAGACACTGAGTCAGCTGGTAAGTAATTGTTTATAACATTTTTATTTTATTTTAGGCCACACAAATAAATATGCTTCTGGTCACCACCCTTGTTCAAATTGTTATTACCAGAAACATTTTCTTCTTATTTTCAAATATTTATATTGCGAAATATATGATTTAAATATTTAATTATTTTAATTAGGCATACCTTTTATAACTTTTATTTCGACAGTCACATTGTGGTGTGCAGGGTTGGAATAATTTTACATTTTAATGGCAGACCATGGACTACCACTACTACCAGGTATCTAAAATGTGGTTTATTCAGTTAACAATATGGTTGCCCAGTTAACAAATCGGGTAGCCCTGTGCATCCGGGGACTGGATTTGGCTAAGCCTGCTAGTCTACATAAAAAAGCAACAAACAAATTGATGTTATTATATTGTAACTGACCATTATTAGTATATTACAGCTTTAACTGGATTAGGCTGGAAGAAATGTTTTCAGTTCACTCATGTAATAATCTTGCATTGCAGGTCAGTTGCGAGAAGCAGCCACTCAAAAGTGTGATGACACAATTCTACTTTACATTCGAGACAAGGATTGTGTAGCTATTGAAGTAAACTATCATCGTTCATGCTACACAAATTACACAAGATTCCTGAGAAAGAAGAAAAGGTTGTTCAATGTTTCCCCCCTTTTAAAAAAAAAAAAAAAAATATTATCCCCATAACATAAGCAAAGTGAAGGTTGATTGGCCAGTGGTAAACATGGTATTTTAATTAATAATATTATGATGTGAATTTAAATGCACATGTATACTTACAAACGTGTATATGCCATGCACACACATCCACAGCATGCATGCATACACATACATACATTCATATACACTCAGTGCTTGTATATGTAAGTACTTAGGTTTTAATAAGGACTAATCAAATTTTAAATATAAATATTTATGAGGAAACCCACAAGACAGAATCAGATGAACTGAACCATTACTACAATTGTAATCTAACTTCTGTAGAAGACAGTGAAATTACAAGGAGTATTTTAACAAATGTGTTTAATAATCATGCTAAATACCATTGTACATGTACTGCATCATCAGCATTAAACATAAAAATATAGAAACTAACTTGTATATTGTTACATGACTTAACTACTATGAATAACCCAATTGACTTTGTTTATTTCAGTGAACCTGTTCCAATACAACAGTATTCAACTGCATATGCCTTGTTTTGTGAGACTGTGGTGGTAACTCGCCTGCTGAAAAATCACGAGATTTTGAGAATGTCATTGCTGCTACATCTGTTTAGACGTTTTGTATCGAAACATGAAATGACTGATGCCACCAGTTACAGGTAACAGCACACGTGTAGTTGGAAAACACTTTTGTTGAAGATGCCATGTATATTAATGCACTAGCAAATAAAAGTATATTAAATGTTATTGTTATGTGGGCATAATTGGGTTTTTTAAAGTTTGTTTTTATTTAATGACGACACTAGAGCACATTGATGTTTGTCTTATCATTGGCTATTAGATGTCAAACACATGGTCATTCTGACACATTTCTTCAGAGGAAACCCGCTGCCACCACATATGCTACTCTTTCTGATAAGCAGCAAGGGGTCTTTTATATGCACTTTCCCATAGACAGGACAGCACATACCACATACTTTGATGAACCAGTTGTGGACCACTGGTTAGAAAGGAAAATTGCCCAAACTTCATATGGGTCTACTGAGAAGGATCAATCCAATGACTGACCGCTTCATAGGCGGACACGTGTTATTTGGGCATATAGTCATCCTTATTATATATAGCATGTCCAAAGTTTTATGTTTAATAAAACTTGATTTATAGCATAACTGATGCAGCATTCCTTCTTCTTCTGTGTTCATACACTATTGGTTACGGCTCTCAATTTAGATGAGGATTTATATGTCCCTGATGAATGGTGTGGTGTTGATCAGTTCACATTTGCTTCCCCATAGCTTGTCTCTAAAATGCATCGGTATTGGCCAAGATCGTGTTCTCTCGGTGGTGTATGTAGGACACTTTCTTAGTATGTGCTCTGGATCTTGTCTTCGTCTGCCACAGAGACATTCCATGGATGGTGAAATTTTGAGGTGATGCATATATGCAGCATTCCATATATGACCATTTTCAAAAGATATGAAAAGAAATGCAGTACATATTATAATTGTTGTTTTTACATTGTATCAGCAAGAAATCATGTTTTCATCAGGTTGGCTTTGATGTTTGACTATAAATATTATCTAATTTTGATCATATTGTATTACCATTTTACTACATGATTATGAACCTTTTTGTTAAATACTGAACTTTATTTTATTTAAACTTCAGAACTGATCAACTGAAAAGACGTATTCAGAATGACTATCCACAACTTGCTTTTCATTCTCCATGCCGGAAGAATGTTAGCGAGCTAGTCATCACAGATACCTTGTCACCTGATGATCTCCTGGAAGGATTCCAATCAGAGAGTGAGCTTGGATCAGACTTAACACCAAGCGACACTGACACTGAGGCAAGCAGTCCTATGAAGTCTGCTGTATCAGGTCCACAAGCCAGAAGCAGTGCTTTTAGTTCCATGCAAACCTTATATGAAACAAGTGTCATTCTTCAAAGAGCTATTAAAGAACAACCTCGAATGGAAACCCCATGGCCACCAACATCAGATGCTATGAACATTGAATCATGTGAATCAGTTGTTCCTGTGGAACTGTACAACTTACTTGCTTGGAGCATTGGAGTCTCAGAAGAGCTTTTCAGAGAGGGTTAGTGTTCCTGAGAGTATTCACTTAAAAAATGTTGTCTATTTGTCAGGATGTTGTTTATCTGGCATCATATGGAAGAAGACAAACTCCAAACTCGTTAGCCTTGGGTCTCACAGTCCGACATTTGACTGGTTCTTGTCAGCTGTTAGATATTCTGAATAGATTTGGCCACTGTGCTTCATCTGATGCAATTGTTGGTTATGAGACAAGCCTGGCCCAACTCCAACTTGAGACAGGTGGAGACATTCCCAAAGGTTTTGAAAAGCAAACACCCACTGTAATGGTTTGGGAGAATATAGACTTTGGAGAGGAAACCAAATCTGGTGCTGGTACAACCCACCATACGAATGACATCATGATACAGAGTAAGCCAACCACATCAGATGAAGGGAACAGGACAGCAGTCATCAAAAAAGGACAACGTACTCTGAATCCACCACCATGCCAGATAGAAGTCTATCATCAAAAAAAAAGAGACATAACCCAGAAGATCTTACAGTTAGTGACCATGACCTGCAGGAAATGGTTGTTCATGCCAGAAAAAACGGATTTATTCTATGTCATACTGAAATACACACAGAGCGATGAACCAACAATTCCAGGCTGGCGTGGCTTCAACATACACCTTCAAGAAGATGGTCCATTACAGAAGTCCGCAATATATTACATGCCTGTCATTGAATCATCACCAACTGAAATGAGCACAGTAAACACTGTGTTGAAGAAAAGTCTGGACATGGCAAACAAGCTACAGCTGCAACACATTGTATTAGTTTTCGATCAAGCCATTTATGCCAAAGCATCACACACCGCATTGTTATGCGTTTATGCGAATTCCACACATGCATGTCATTCGTCAGTATAAAGTTTTGCTTCTAATGGAAAGATTTGTGTGTCAATTATATGGCCAGTCCACAGCAAGTGTAAATGAAGCCAGGTACAAAGTCTTTTGTCTTGCAAGAACATCAGAACAGAGCATGCCACCCACACAAGATGCACTTCAGCAGCACTGCAAGAGGGCCAATTACCAAGCAGCCATACACAGAAGATCTCTTGAACAGTCAGCCATGGTTGGGTTGTAAAAGCTGGAGAAATATCAATCAACTGGATGACCAAAGACCCTGCCCCAGAAGCTGTTCTTTTGTCAGTTAATTGTAAATGTAAGACTGGAATGTGCTCCACAAATAGGTGTTCGTGCCAGTCAGCCAGGCTGTCATGCACAGATTTGTGTAAATGTTGTAACTGCACCAATCGGAAAGATGAGGTTCAGGATGATGTGTTTTCTGATGATGATGATGATGATGATGACAGTGGTGATGAGATGGACTAAAATCTATACAAATACATAAATATACATTGTTTGACTGTATTTCCTTTAACAGGTAATACAAATGTAAATATGTGCAGAACAGTTGTGAGAAAGCAGAAACATAAGCCAAAAACGCCTGCACAGTGCATTTCACAGCTAATTTAAAAAAAAAAACAATAAAAAAACATGCAGGCCTATAAGGAGTTAGAACTATGGTACTAATAGGTACTAGTACCTATTCAAAGTGATTAGACCATTTAAACTAATTAAACATCTCAAATCTTCATATCAGTAATATCACAATCTGATATATAAGATGGACTGCAATTTCTTAAAAGTCAACCCAAGTTATTTGCCTTTTCATCTACGAGATTCTTCATAATTTCCAATAACTTCAAATATATATTGTCAAATTATATATTACAGGGACAAGAGAAGTATCCAGACCACTTCTATTAAGAAAGGTTGCACAAAAAAAAGCATTTCAGTGGGGGAAAAAACTTGTTGGCACTTAATTAACCTTTGAACTCTATGTTTGACCTTGTCGACCACTGACTACCCTCCTGGATTGACTTTTTGAATAGTGCAGACTATTAACTCTTTAGAAATACACCTGGTTACTTCCATTAAACATGCATTTACCATAGCTCTTGTTTTAAATGTATTATTACAAATATTTTTTGTTTTGGTGTATTTTAAAATAGTACAACTTTTAACTTTATATATTATGAGTTGAAACACATTCAGAGTTGATTTTTAACACTTAAATGTATTTCAATATTACGTTTCTATAGAATTAAGGCAGTTAAAGTGTATGAGGAGCAATAACTTTTCTGAAATTTAATTTTATTAGGGCATACCCAAAATTTGAAATTTTAAACGTTTTTTATGACATTTTGACCTCTGGTTATCCAATTAAATTATTTATTTACTGCATTGTATAGAGGACTCTAATACAAATGTTTTGAGTGGTCACATGTTGTTCTATGTGTTATAGTTACAGAGTTCGATCCGTTTTAGTTACCCACCCGTCTAAAAAAAAAATCCTAAATTTGGTCAGAGGTGGGCCTCCTTTTTACGGCATTTAAAAAAACCCTGCAGGAAATATCTTGGTAAACTTTTTTTCTGTGATAGATAATGTATTTATCTAGCCAAAAAGCACAAAGATTTTTTAGACCCCCAATATGTGGAACGAAACTTCATTTCTAGCCACAATTCTGAGCTTAGCGGATGGCCTATAACGTATAGCAGTTGGATAAAAAAACAAATTTCCTGATAAAACATACGCTCCATCTACATACGAATTCTTCACGTTATGTGTCCAATTAACACTAGTTTCATATTTCTTTTTTTCCTTCACACATTTGTTTCGGTAATATTGATGTTTTCGGTTTCACACTGTGTGTTCATCATGTTAGATAATAGTAGCACTGGCATAAGTAAATATGATATTTAAATGATACAGCTAGAGTGTGATATTTCATAGTACTAATAGAAATGACGATATAGCTTCTAGATTAAACTAGATTTTATCAAAATCATTCTGATAGAAACATGATTGGCTTGTTATTTCATAAACATTCGTCGAATGATGCATTGATTTTACAATATTGACAACATTGTTAGAAAACATATTTCTCATGCCATACCATGAAATATTAAAACCCTTATGTCACCCTTACACGTGCATATGTTCTTCAAAATAACTAATAATTATCAACATTACATAAATATATGCACGTGTATGCAATGGTGTATGTCGGTACTCGTGTAAAAACTATATATTTGTTTGTAGCCATGCCAACATTAGGCGCAAATGTAGAGCGAAATGTTATGAACAGATTTGCTAAACGTTTATATAAAAACATTATATGCCAGTTATTTTTTCATAGACATTCTGTGAATTGGTATCTATAGAAGTATCAAGTTTTTCATAATCATTCATTTGAATATCTTGCTCTACATTAACATTAACATAACCACCCTCGTTATCACCATCTTGTGGATTCTGATCACTTGACTGAGCTGAGGTAGTATGGCTGCCCAGTCGAGCAGGCTCTCCTGTGTCGGACACATTATCAACTTCATTACCGGAATCAATGTGTTGTGCTCCAACATCTTCGTATTCTCGATCATTTATGTGGTCCGCATCCCTTTTAGAACTGTCTCGTTCACCACGTCTCTGTCTCGCTTTTAGACGTCTAATATACCTGCAATATATGTTCATTATTTGAATTTACCGGCCTCGGTGGCGTCGTGGCAGGCCATCGGTCTACAGGCTGGTAGGTACTTCGTTCGGATCCCAGACGAGGCATGGGATTTTTAATCCAGATACCGACTCCAAACCCTGAGTGAGTGCTCCGCAAGACTCAGTGGGTATATGTAAACCACTTGCATCGACCAGTGATCCATAACTGGTTCAACAAATGCCGTGGTTTGTGCTATCCTGCCTGTGGGAAGCACAACTAAAAGATCCCTTGCTGCTAATCGGAAGAGTAGCCCATGTAGTGGCGACAATGGGTTTCCTCTCAAAATCTGTGTGGTCCTTAACCATATGTCTGACGCCATATAACCGTAAATAAAATGTGTTGAGTGCGTCGTTAAATAAAACATTTCTTTCTTTCTTTTCTTTATTTGAATTTATGAGCTATTCAGTATATATATATATATATATATATATATATATATATATATATATATATATATATATATATATATGTATATATATATATATATATACATTTGATATGTTTTGTAGGATTATTTTTATTATTTATATATGGAATTTCAAACATTATTGATGGCGGAGATCATTTAAATTAGCTGTCAGAAATCCTTTGATACAATGTGCACCTATGTATTCAATATATTCAAATGTAATCATGAAGAAACAAACCATCTTAGCTATTTCTTAGCCAAACATGCCCTCCCTCCTTGCCCCCCCCCCCCCCCCCCAAGCTTCCCATGCCAGTGTTATATGATATGCTCTCAATAGCAATAACTTAGTTTGAACATAATAATGATAACTTTGTGGGGTTTGAATTCTATTCACATATTATTTTGTTTTGTTTTTAAATACTACATAGTTGTATTAACAAACATCCATTAAATAATTGATTTATGTAGTAGCTGTTAAAGCCCAACTGGCCTTCCCAACATTAAAGTATTGTTTCACCCAACACAAATATCATTAACAAAGCCATATTTGTTTATCAATAGCCCTCGTCAACTGTCATCTACAAATTTGCAGTCGTTTGTTTTTGAAGACCACAATTGATGTTATTTTGATTCAATTCAGTGATTTTGGAATGGGTAAATGAAAAATATTGTTCAACATTTCCAGTTATAATATACTTACCACACAAGCACACTGGTGAGTACAATAAGTAGCAAAACAATGGCCAGTCCTGCTACAATTGCCAGGGCAGTAACCGTGGCACCAGAATAACCGTTATCTTGTTTATCTGATGCAACTGGAACAAGAAAATGCGGAAAGAAATGAGTGAAGACACAACTAATAGCAGCAACAATTGCATCCATAGTGGCAGGAAGCTAACCTTATTACTGACATTCAGTGTTGTATTTGTGACATCCAGTCATAAATAATATATTTGTCTTTTATACATACATAACTACACACTAATAATGAATTCAGTTTGATCAACATTGTCATGCCCCCCCCCCCCCCCCCTCGTTTGTTTTGTACATCAGTATACTAAATGTTTGGTAACGCTGCTATGGCCGGTCCCAAGCCCGTGTGAGAAAGGAGGGTGTGGTGGTGGGGAGGGGGGGGGGGGGGAGGTGAGCATGGGGATAGCAACCCGACCATGTAAATAGTCCACTCGCTACAGAAACGTCCACAGCATACTAACTTTTGAAACAGAAAACATCATGCGTGTTGAAACAGTTGAATATTTGTTATGGCAATTAGATTTTCTGCCAGAATATATTTTGAGGGTATATAAACAACACAAATATTATAAGTACCCCTACTAGGAGGTTATCAATTTGAAATTGCACACTGCATTAACATATTTTAAACATTAATCAGTTTACTATAATACACAAAATATAATATACAAATGTATCCATTAATTTCCATAATTTTAGGATAGGAGGTTCTATCCATCATACCATATGGCAGAATCCCTGGTAATGCATTATCATTACATAACCCCCCCCCCCCCCCACCACCACCACCACCACCACCAACAACAACAACAACAAACCAAAAGAAACCCACAACATATTTGTGCTGTGCGTTTGTAATATACTGTAAAACAAAATAGGACAAAATAACTTGTTATAGGGTGTGCTTTCTATGCGCCAAACTACCCAACAAATTTCAGGTAAAACGACCCTTAATGTTTTGGAGAAAATGATAAAACAGTCGGCTTAAACAGAAGAAAAAAAATGGTTTCCCAGCCTTGGCTTGGCAACCTAATAATAATAATAATTCAGTAAAGTACTCTTAGAACGAACCAGAAGGAACCATGACAGTCAGTTCGTTATAGTAGGTGTTCCTTGTACACATGTGCTTAAGTTGGTTATTAATGTATAGTGAGATAAAATAGGACTTAACGATCAGTTCGTCCTATGCATTAATTCGTTATAAGCATGTTCGTTGTAAGTGAACTTCATTGTATTATTATTATTATTATTATTATTATTATTACTATTATCGTGTTATTTTTTAACAATGTCGTAAGCAATGGTTAATGATGTGTGTGCAGTGCTATTTCCACCAGAGCTGCAACGAATACACCAAGCTGCGAATACGATACGTATCACGAATACGAATAAATATTCATGAATACAAAATAATTATAGTGAATCTACCAATACTATACTACTGACTTGCTGAATGAAACAACACACCAGTGAACAAAGTTCAGAAATATAATTTGTATAATGTTTAACATTAAACTTTGGAATGTGAGACGTTGAAAATAAAATAATTAGATTTCAGTTTAAACACAAGAAAAAGACAAGCATGTAGACATTGCTTAGTAGAAAAATTAGGCTCTCTAGACAGTGACAACATCTTTTGCTATGCTGAACACCCTCTCCAAAACAACCATTGGGCTATTTCTCGTTGCAGCCAGTGCTCCACAACTGGTGTAACAAAGGTCGTGGTATGTACTATCCTGTCTGTGGGATGGTGCAAATACAAATACCTTGCTGCTAATCGAAAATAGTAGTGACAGCAGGTTTCCATTGTCAATATCTGTGTGGTCCTTAACCATATGTCCGACGCCATATAACTGTACATAAAACGTGTTGAATGCGTCATTAAACAAAACATTTCCTTCCTTCTTTCCTTCTTCAAAACATACTTTTTTTAAAGAATGAATGAATGAATGATTGGATGAATGAATGAACGAAATAATGTTTAAGGACACCCCAGCACGAAGAATACATAGGCTATTGGGTGTCAAACTATGGTAAGTCAAAACATCAATATAAAAACATCAAGTGTCAAATAAAGACAGTGTAAAGAACTGTGGAAAAAATACAAATATCACAGATATATAAAATTAAAATTTAGAGTAAAAGTCAGTATCACGTAAAAATTGTAAAACAAATTCTTGATGGAATCAAAATGGTTCCATCACACTATGTTGGCCAAATATATCATTTCGAGTTGCTTCAAGATGCTTGCACTCCACCAAAATGTGGTGTACCGTCAGAGTACACTGATAGTGCCAACATTGAGGTGGAGGATATTTATTTCAGATAAATTAATGAGTTAAGTAAGTACGGTCGATGCGAGCACGACACAAGACTATGTCATCCTTCCTATACTGTATATAGGAGGGCTGGTCACTCTCCCAAGACTGGCTTGATGGAATGAAGCTTGTTCGCAACCGCACCGTCCCAATCATGTTGCCAAGTCGAAAAGATAAATTGGTTAATATTATGTTTAAAATCAATATAAGGTACACCAACCCTGGCATGAGGCAAATCCAAAGCAGACTTGGCAGCAGAATCTGCCTGTTAATTACCCCTGATGCCAGCATGGCTGAGCACCCAACAGAATAAAATATCTGTATTGGCAATTGATAAAACGACACACTTTTGTATCCCCATCCCAATTAAGGGATGGTCCAGCTTCATACTGCGTAAAGCTTGTCAACACGAAAATGTGTTGGTAAAAATAATAAATTTGGATGCAATCGAATCTTTGATTGCTTCTAAGGCTTTAATGACTGCCCAAACTTCAACACTAAAGACTGATGCCGAGTCGGGCAGTACCATGGAAATGATAGTGGCTGATGGAAAAACTGTAGCACAAGCCACATACTTCCCAAGTAATCACGGTACGTGTCTTGAATTTCCATGGAAAACTGTTTATAGACAACAGCATCTGTACGATCTTTCTTCAGATGCGTCAGATCAAACACAATTGTAGGTGGTGTAATACACCAAGGTGGTAAACTTAATGTTCGAAAGCAACAAAAAAACCCGCTGAATGTGAAGATCAAACGTACGAATAGCATTTGGCATTGCATCAAACAAATTCATATATTTGTTATCAAACACAGGATCACGTGTAGGATGTTTTTGTAATGATTTAATCTTGTTGGCATACTGCAGAGACACCTTTGCACGCCTAGCACCCAAACAAGGTTCATGTGCATCAACATACAAGCTCTCTATAGGAGATGTTCTAAATGCACCAAGACAAAGCCTAAGTCCCTGCTTGTGAATAGGATCTAACATCTGCAAGTAAGACTTGCGTGCAGACCCATACACAATGCATCCATAATACCTTTTTGATGTAAATAAAGATTTATACAAACGGAGCATAACCTTTCGGTCTTCTCCCCATTCTGTATTACCAATAACTTTTATATTATTGAGAGCTTTCAAGCCCTTCTTTTTAACATATTTGAGATTGGGCACAAAAGATGTCAAATATAACCCCAAGAAATTTGGTCTCATCGACAACTGGAATTGGATTTTTGTCCAAAAACAACTGTGGATCTAAGTGGAGACCTCTTTTCTGGCAGATATGCATACAAACCGTTTTTGCCTTTGAGAATCGAAAGCCATTGCCAGTTGCCCATTGATGAACTTACGTTCAATGAAACTCATATTGGACGGTATATAGTAAATCTGAAAAAAAATCATCGACATATAACGAGCAATAAACATTGGGTGATGCTGTCAATTTTCACAGAAAATAAAGTTACAGACAGGATACTACCTTGAGACACACCCATCTCATATTGGTGAATGTTGAACAAAGTCGACTTCACCCGAACTTTGAAATATATATCTTTTAAAAATTGACAAATAAAAAGAGAAAGTGGACCTCTAAAGCCCATGCCATGGAGGTCGTTTAAAATTCCATACTTCCAAGTGGTATCACAAGCTTTCTCCAAATCCAAAAACACTGAAACGAAGTGCTGATTATGGATAAAAGCCTCCCTACAAAACGTTTCAAATCTAACAAGATGATCAACCGTGCTACGTCTAGATCTGAATCCACATTGCACATTAGTGAGCAATTTGTGGGATTCAAGATACCAGACGAGTCTACGATCGATCATTCATTCCATGGTTTTACAAATGCAACTTGTCAAAGCAATGGGGACGATAGCTAGTAGGATTAGTTGGATCCTTACCACAAGGGTCTGGACCAACCTTTCAGGAGAAATCAACAACAAGTGATGGACTACAAAGAGTTAAGTCTATGGAAGTGAAATGTCCACTTGCAGAATGAAAATAAGTACGACTTTTATCATTAAATAAAAGTATATTCTTTTAAAGAATTAAGTCTTCCCATTGTTTTCCTCTAATATTAACATCTGCGCATCCCCACAAAGTGTGGTAACCATTAACATCTCCCATAATAATAAAGGGAATAGGGAGCTGGTTAATAAGATCATGAAGGTCCCTAGGATTGAAATTAAAATGATTACAAGGTGGTACATAAAGTAAGAGCCATGACTTTTACAGCCACGGCTTGTAAATGAGTATTTAATGTGACAATACCATGAGGGATGTTTTCATTAACAACAATGGAAACGCCCCCAGATGCTCTATTTTCTGTTTCGTGAAAAGTATGATATAGGTTAAATCCTCTCATGGCAATATGGTCAGTATCCTTTAAGAAGGTTTCCTGAAGGCACACTGCAAGAGTATTATGTTTTTGAATTAAAATAATTAATTCACCAAAACTGGGCCTAAGCCCACGGCAGTTCCAGTGTAGGACTGTATTTGCCATGTTGTGGAAGTATGGGCATTATCTTAGGCGTTGCATGTTGTCTGTTTGATTTTTGGAAAATCTTGATTAGAGTGTTCCATCCCTTCGAAATCATCCAAAGCCTCATAAAGATTTGAATGTGGCGGCGGTTGCTGCTCAGAGTTCTTTAAGCATCCTCAAAAGTAATTTTTGTTTGTTAACAGCTTTTGTTGCCTGTTTTTGTGCTTTTTCGATGTCTGATAGTTTTAGAAGTCAGTCAGCATTATTTGGCCAGGTAAGATCTGTCTGAACCGATGTCCTTGTAGTGGAAACTGATGCAGTTGCAGTGTACGACTTTCCTGATACAGCAGGAGTCATGGTCTCAACACACTTTCGAGCTTCGGTAAAAGACAGATGTTTTTCAACCTTTATCTGTTCTACCTGTTTTTCAAGTTTGCATTTCGGGCACTCGCAAGTAGTTTGTCCATTACCATATTCTTGGCACTTACGACACCACAAAAGGTTGGGGACAAAGGGTAAACGGGGAATTTTTAAGTACCCAGCCTTGATAGAGTCTGGAAGCAGTGGTTTGTTAAATGTAAGTATTAAAGTGTTGGTCGAAGCAAACTCGTTATTTCGACGCACACTAATCCACCTGACAGACGTAACACGTTGTGAAACGAGATTTTCACAAATCTCTTCTTCACTAACTCATTCCAGATCTCGAGATCGAATAACACCCTTTGATAAAGGACGCGTGTGCACTGACTTTAATTAAGATGATGCAGAATGAGTTCGATTTTAAAAGGCACCTGGAATGGCACTCTGTAGAACATTCTATCAAAACTGATCCATTCCTCAACTTCTTTACATGTTTTGGCTCACCAGCCAATCCCGGAATTCCTTTTTGAATTGCAAATGGTGATAACTTTTTCAAAGCCCCATCATCAGAAGATTCGATGACGAGGAACCTTGGCCAAGAATCAGCAGACAAAAACGTTCATTTTTTATGTGAATGTTTATCGTGGATTCCTCATCAGATGAATATGAATCCGAAACCTTGGTGTGAACGCTTGTTAGGGTCCCATCTAAAGGTTGTTGTTTATTTTTATCGATATTATTTAATAAAGTATTCATCAACCATGCCTCCACCCACCACCGAGTCGAATAAGGGGATATGATGCTGCTGATAACCAGCAGACACTCATCCCAGGGATACATGGTTGATATACTTGGGCAAGAAACATAATTAAATCTCCAAATTGACCCTAGCCAATGCCCCAAGAGCAACACATACACACGGTATATAATCAAGGTGCCCCGAAAGGGGAATTGTACTGTATTAGCCATTCTCAAGGAGAATGTTTCACCCCTGCACCACAGTGAGGTTACAGTACGCGCAGGGGTATTGTTTAAGAACATTTCACTATTAATAATATCGGGGGGGGGGGGGGGGGGAAGAGACTACTACACATACAGTCTCAGATGGTCGCGTACCTATATTCACAGCTTGGAACACTTGTCATCAGTCTTAAGCGAGCATATGTTTTCAAATTGACACGCCACATGAAAAACGGGTCATTTTCAGACGGTTTGTATTACTTTGGTTCAAACAAAGTTTGAATAGCAAACTGAAGCTTTTTATTTTCTATACATTTTGAGCACATGTCGTTAATTAATAACTGTGCTGATTAATTATCAACTAACACAGGATGACATTTTTGTTGTTACCATTCGCCAGATCACATGTTGAATGTTGGGTTATAAAAGTCGGATATATTGTGGAACCATTCGTTTACATCTGAAGATAGAAATAGGCTAAGACAAAAGTTAAGCGACTTGTAAATTTGATTAACCGATTTTTGTAAAAGGAAATATCCAATTACTAATTTGGCCGACGTCAGCACGAGACCTGTGTATAAATAAATACATTAAACTCTCCAAAATCATGTGGGAGTTTGTTTGTTTTTTTGTGTATGCTTTTTTATAAGAATAATGAATGATTTTAAATGTCGCAATAGACAGTCAACTCTTATTTCATTGGGCATCGCACATGGTTTTGCCAACATATATTTTGGACGGTTATTTAGGCAACAGTAATTTCTGCTGTTACTGCTGTTGAAGAATTCTCCCAGTGGTTAGTTAATTACCTATAGGGTGTATACTACCAAATCAAATCCCATAGACGACAATAGTAACATATACGGCTAAAACTCCTACCTGCAACGTATCAACCGACATAAACGCCACGGATATAAATACTACCACCCCTTACACTTAAAGTGAATCAGAAAAAAATGGGGGTCAAGCTGCTCGTTTCTGAGATAACGGGTAGCGTCTATGACTACCCTAGTTTCGCACAAAATTTGAGTACTTTTTTTTACAGGTACCCCATACATGTTTCAAGCACAAGGCTACCTGACACATTGGTACTAGATGAAATAAAATTGCACATTTATTTTACCCAGATGAAACTATTATTTTTTACAACCAACACACTCACATTTATAACTGTAACCCAGGGTAGTTTGGTATAATTTATAATAATAATAATAATATTTATTTATAAACACATGTATTTAACTTTATATTTATTCCAGGTTGAGTGCTTTAATGATTGATTAAATGTTGTGAATGGCTGCATTGTATTCCTGGGTTGTCGGTTGGTCAGCAGTGTTGCTGTGGTGTGCAGTTGGGCGTTGTCCGACGCACGTGCAATTCATGACAGGCTACGTGTGACTGAATACATTGTACTTTGACCGATGACAGATACTAATGCATGCTAGTTAAAATCCCATCTTTTCGCTCTTCTAATTAACCCCACCCTTGGCATTGATACCTTTTTCTTCAGAGGACACACACGTATATTTACACCAGTACAACTTTACTTTATTCTAACCGACTGCAAAGTCGTCGTTAATTTATTCATTATATCTCTGCTGTGTGTTTAGCGCAAGCTAAATCCAGATGTTCTGGTGAGCATATTATTTTACTAATTAATGTTTTTATGACGGTTAACGCGTATCATATATATGTATATTCGCGAGTACGCGCTAAATGTATTATTATATTTATAGAAGGTATATGTTAACCACTGAGCTACGCGTATATATATTGTATTTGTA
>NC_054699.1:11746734-11811830 GCF_016097555.1 Gigantopelta aegis | reverse complement strand
CCCCCGCGAAATTTTGAAATTTAAGTGGCCTGAAACGCGATTTCCTCGCATCTGAGTAACAAAATAGCTATATTAACGTATGTTTTTGGTATTGTCATACTGTTTTTGTTATCTTCAAAATTTCATAAACTCTGGTCTCTTGTTTTTTTTAAAGTTAAAATGGTCATCTCTCCTTCCCATATTAGGCTGGTTTTCCGTTGACTGCGGCTGCAGGTAAATGGGAAGAAATATCGAAACAGTTGTTTCAGTAATATACATTGCTATGAACAACTGGGCCAATGTGTATCAACAGCCATGGTGTATGCTATAGTTAAAAAAATAATAATAACTTGACCCCAAAAATAGGGGGGGGGGGGGGCGGGCCCCTTGGGCCCCCCACTAAATCCGCGCCTGACTACTATTATTATTATTATTATTATTATTATTATTATTATTATGTAGCGGGTACTTTCTTGTAATGAATGGATAAATGAATGAATGTTTAACAACACCTCTGCATACACACACACACACACACACACACACACACACACACGCCACGCAAACGCACACGCATACACACACACACACACACAAGCATACACAAGCTATTGGGTGTCTAACAATGGAGTTTCTTTCAGACCTCCTAGGCCCTATATGTAAACTTCTAAATACATGCATCATGATTTATTGTTAATGTGGTGAGTTGTTACTGCAGTGTGTGATACGGATGCGACATCACACATTTAGATCAGCTATAGATACACGCGAGATATCATCCACATTGAAAAAAAGACAAACACGACGCCTCTTTTATCGTGTAGTCGGGTTCCGCTCCATTCAAGTGTTATACTTCCTGGTTGCCAAAACGAACTCAACAGTCACCAAGAAAATGTCGGCTGTACGAAGTTTGAAGGTTTCGTTTTACATTGTGGTTGGATATTGTCTTCTTCAGGTTGCACAGCTTCAAGGTAGTTACATTTGAATAGTTCTATGTTTTAATTATACAAGTTATTGTAATTATCACAGATGATATATGATTAATTAGTTGCGATTTAGTGAGCTCCGTGGTCTAGTGGATAAGCTGCTGGACAATCAAGCTGACGACAGTGGTTCAAATCCCGTCAAAGCTGGCTCACACATTAATTCATCTTTCTCATTTATCACCCTCTGCCTATCATTCTCATTATCTTAATATAAAACAAACTTTCTAATTTCTCCCACGATTTCAATCTGTTTCAACCCTTTCTGTCAGTTTCTTCCGACTCTGTCTTCTGAGCTGTCCACACCATTGCCTACCTGTCTCAACGTCCTCCACGGGTGCAGTCGCTGTGCATTTCCCTGCACCCACCTGGCATCCTCGTCTTCTGCCGCTAATGAAGCTGGTCTGACCCACGGCACTAACTAACGACCGCCGGTAGTAGGGGTGCATAGTAGGTGGTTGCAAGTGCGTCTTAACAATGCCAGACGTAACTACTGAACACTCCCCGAAGTGGTCAGACTAAGCCCACAGCTGATGGGGAATGGCAGGCGTGTGGCACAGATGGCCACAAGAGACAAGCACTGTCGCGGTTGGAGAGACAAGGACTGGGATGTGGAGGTGGACAGTGAAAGAAGTTGAAAGATAAGAGGAGTTGCCAGACCGGGAAGAAATGAGATGGAATTCAAAGTAGAGAAAGGAAACGGGGTAGTGGGATAAAAAAAAAAATTAAAAAATTAAAAAAATTAGAAAACATTAGTTGCGATTTAATTTTAACAAGTGCTAACTAATATTTCGTAATCATTACGGGAAGAATAGGCGATTTGGGGATTTCTTTTCCAGATGAAAGAGGTTGGGGGTAATTTTTTTGTGTCTGTGGTGGGTTTGTTTGTTTGGGTGTTTTTTGTGTGTTTTTTTTGTTTATCTTTTCTTGTTTTTTTTTGCTTCTTTTTGTTGTGTTTTTTTTTTTTTGGGGGGGGGGGAGTGTGTCATTTGTGGGGGTTTTGGTGTGTTTTTTTGTTTTTTTTTAAATATTATGTGTCCCTATCCTAAACGGTGCCTCACAATTGGTACACCAGAAAACGTGGTATCTATAATGGTGGAAATAAATAACGGATCACACATACACTAACACGAGAAAATTACTGCAACCTAATCCCTTATCTTTTGTGTCAGCAAGTTACCATGCTGCTGACATTCAATCTCATAATTATGTATTCCTTTATGTCTTTCTATTAGTATAGTATCATGCCTATGGGACAGTACATGTGTTCATGCATGTATCTTAGTCTAGTATCACGTGGTGGCTGTGGAATTCCCACCCTTATCTCTCTATGTTTCTTTCTCTCCCTTTCTCTATTTCTCTCCCTTTCTCTATTTCTCTTCCTTTCACTATTTCTCTCCCGTCCTCTCTCTCGCTCTCGCTCTCTCTCTCTCTCTCTCTCTCTCTCTCTCTCTCTCTCTCTCTCTCTCTCTCTCTCTCTCTCTCTCTCTCTCTCTCTCTCTCTCTCTCTCTCTCTCTGTAGTTCTCAAATGTGAATAAATCTATTTGTTAAAATTAATACCAAACAGCCATAGTTGTCCATGTGTTACAAATATCCCTTTACCTTTTTACGAATAGGTATTCTTGTTTATGTGTGTGCCTATGCGCGAGCCTGATTTTGTATATTATGTGTTTGTGTGTGGGTGGGAGTGTAATGGTCTGTGATAATATTGTGTCGACTGGGTGAAGGGAATACGTGAGATTTGAGACCAAATTGAATTCACTAAATTATGGTGGTTATGCCTGTGTGAAATACAGAGATGGAGGACTGAATGTCAGTACTATGGCATTGGATGTCACTAACACAGTTCACTTCCTGATAGTATGGATGAAGGGTCTCTTACCAGACAGTATTGCATCACTGTATGTTTTAGGTTGTTCAGTGTCACCTATTATCTAGATACACTCTTCACTCGCTATTAGTTTCGTACAAAGAATAGAAACATGTATCTAGTATTCGTAGCTGAACGGTACACGTTAGCTTTTCTCCGCAATAACGACCCGCTCTACCCAGGTATTTAACTTCCTCGTTGATATGATGAACGGTGCATTCAACTCCAACATGTCGGCTGTGCAAATAGTCAAAGTTTTCTCTTTCATCTTTGCTGGATTTATTTTTCGGAATGTAGAAGCACAAGATAACAATATTTAGATACAATTGTATACTCAGACCCGTAAACAGCATGTCAAGTCGGGGGAGGGGGGGGGGGGGGCAACTTTGAATCATACGGAAATCTTGTGGAGGGCGTAGCGTGACGATGTGAGCGACGAAGGCTAGAAGCTCGTAAAGAGGGTATGGGGGTCTGCCATACTGACCTCTTTAGCACTATTTTGGCGGTTTTTTTTTTTTGTTGGTGTTGGGGGTTTTTTTGGCTGCTGTGGAAGGAATTTTAAAATCACACTTTTTCTTTATGTTATTTATTAACATTTATCATCCATTAAAGGCTTTTGTAGGAGATATCGCTGGAACTATCATTTCCGATATCTCCTGCGATATCTCCGCAGGACATAATATTATCGCTTCTTATAATCGTGATTGGTAAAATTTTAATCACAAAACAATGTTTCGTTACGTCACTGTGTTTGTTTCAGAGCTAACCCTACCATAAGTGACGTCACGCCACTGCCGTTCTGCTAAAAAAGAATACCCCCTCGTGTCTTGTGATATCATAATTTATCAGCACTCGTTGATGAAAGCATAACATCAACTAGTGCTGATAAATTATGACATCACAAGACACGAGGGGAGTATCCTCAATTTATTTGACCCATCGCGTGAAATGAACTGCAAACAGTGTAGGGAAGCTGAAGTTGGTTCGATATTCAACGTTTTACATTCAATATTGAATATTGCTCTGACAGAACAACATTTGTTTTCCTCTGAATTATGCAACACTCTTTAAAATCTATAATACACAGTTAAGTGTATGTCCTATGATAATATGATGAGTCTAGGACGGCTTAGATATATACAATAATATGGTGTGGCTCGGAAATAAAGCACAGAGCTAAGCCTCGCCGAAATCTACAAAACACAATTATTATACAGTAAAATAATCAACATACGCACACATGTAAAACAAAACGTAGAATGATTATGATATGATAAGCATGTGTTTAGTAGTGCACGTCCCACCGAAATATAACAGATACAAGATGGCCCCTATGGCAAATGTCAAGGTAATACACAATCAAAATATATGGTTCACAGTATAACTACACCACACTCGTTTACAGACACACAATGGAAATTAACGTAGAGAATTTATGAAATTCTATAAATCCATCCTCTACTACGTTCTATGGAAATGAGAAGAACCTAGGGTGGCTCGAGCCTCTATTTGAAAGTTACGCCCCGTTAAAGGTCGACACTCGGAGATTAGCTCAATATTTAGATTAGACCCACAATTCTGAAACTAAGGATATACTGTTTATCATAAGATAGATATGTGGTCAGTAATGAATATTCAACCCACAAACAACAAAAACGGGATAACTTCCCACGTAAAGACCCATTCAGGTACATGGTACATAGTGTAAAATCAATATACCCACAATTCTAAAACTAAACATAGAATATTTATCATATGATAAACAAATGTTCAGTAGTGCATACGCAACTTACAAATAGCAAATATAGGGTGGCTCATGGGAAACTTCCAATGTAACGTCCCGTCAAACTATATGGTACCCAATATAACTACACCACACTCGTTTGCAGGCAAACAATTCTAAAACCAAACATAGACAGTTTCTAATATTCTACAGACCCATCATCTAGGGCATGTTTTATGGCAATATGAATAACATAAGGTGGTTAAAGACTCTTTCTTAACGTGAAGCCCAGTTAAATGTCGAAAATCGCAGATCAGCTTAATATTCAGATTGGACCCACAATTCTGAAACTAAACATAACATGTTTACATATGATATTGATGTGTTCAGTAATGTACATTCAACTAACAAATAACAAACAAAGGGTGGCTCAGAGGGCAACTTCCCACGTAAATCCCCATCCACGTACATTGTACTCAGAGTACACACAATTTTGAAACTAAACAAAATGTTTATGATATGATAAATACGTGTTCAACAGTGCACAATGAACACAGAAATAAGAAACACAAAGTGGCTCAGAGGCAACTTCCCACGTAACGTCCCATCCTTATACAAGGTATCGAGTGTAAAATCAATATACCCACAATTCTGAAACTAACCATAGAGTGTTTATCATATTATGAAAAAGAGGTGTGCAGTAGTGCACATTCAACTCACAAATAACAAACACACGGTGAGACAGGTGCAAGTTCCCATGAAACGCTAAATTAAATTATATGGTACGCAGTGTAAAGTAATGCACCCACAATTCTTAAACTAAATATAGAATGTTTAAATTGAATGTTGAACGTTGAATATAGAGCCAGATTCCGCTTTCAGACAGCGTAACAGTTTAGTATGACCAACATTTGGAACTTAAGTATCGAAAACACATTACCAAGCGAGTCAATCCTGTTCAGTTAAAATTTTAAATTCAAACTGAAAGTCCTATACATAATAATTTGAACACAACACATTGTACACTGATATATAGTCAGGATATTTGCGACTTAGCTGTAACGAATTAATTTGTTTGTTGATACATTTCAATTAAATGCCTACTGCTTAAAGATCACAATGCAGCTCGTTTTGGTTAATAATTGAAAAATAACATACCAATCACTGATTGTGGTAATTGTCATTTTTTATTATATAAAGACACATTTTTCAACATGTGCTTGTAATCTTGATTTTCCAAATACCCAAAAGGTGGCGTGCAAAAAAGAACGGCACAAGGGCAAATGCTAATGCATGCAGCCCCACGCCAACCCAAATTGTGATCTGGTAACTTGAAACTACTTGAAAAATGCATACGATAATTATATAACATACACGCATAACCAGATTCTAATACATAATTGTGAACAGTCAAAGCACTCCTGTGCTAAAATCTAAAAATGATAATAAAGCAATCTAATGCACAAAACCGACTGAGTTCAATTGTGTATTAATGTAATGCCACGAACTATTGCATGGTAAAGTATTACCATAGCCAAGGAGGAGCCACATGCTGGATACTTGCGTGATAAAGTCTATGTGAGGAATACCAAGTTCGGAGCAGCCACATGCTGAACTCCTACACGATACAGTTTATGTCAACAATACAAAGTTCGGAGCAGCCACATGCTGCACTCCTGTGTGCTAAAGTCTTATGCGAGGAATACAAAGTTCGGAGCAGCCACATGCTGCACTTCTGCACGATACAGTTTATGGTAACAATACAAAGTTAGGAGCAGCCACATGCGGAACTCCTGCACGATACAGTTTATATTAACAATACAAAGTTAGGAGCAGCCACATGCTGAACTCCTGCATGATAATGGGAATACATAAATATGTGTTAAACAGAGAGCAGCCACATGCTGAACTACTGTAAGGTATTCATGAAGTATTCAAACAAAGGTGGGGTTTTAGACCTATGAACCTGTTAACTCTGGAACCTGTTCATACTTTATGAAATGTATCTAAGGTAAATTATATTAACAAAAAGGCTAAAACAGGCAATTCAAGCTTCAATGTTTCCAGAATTACATTCTGAATGCATTAATTCGAATGTACCTTTGAAAAGCATCAGTGTTCCACTGACCCAGTATTTTAATCACACTTTCGGAGTATCCTTGCTTTGCAGCTTCTGTTGCTGCCCCAATCCTAAAGCTGTGGCCTTTATATAGTTTTGGGTCTAAGCCTGACCACCTAGCTGCGTGACTGAGCTGTTGGGCAATGTAAGAGTAAGAGACGGGGGACCCATCCTGAAACTGAAACAAAGGACCCTGATCATGAGTGAACTCACCACAAAATTGCCAAATGATTTGACTGGGCAGTAATCTGCGTTGGTACTTTTTGAGGTCAAATGCAGATAAATTGGTTGCACATCTATGTTATTCTTAAAGTGGCGTATGGTAGTATCCACAGACATTGGACAGGTGCCCTGTTTGTGAAATTTTATATCTTGGCTCTGTATCACTTTACTGGCGTCTGCCCTTGACTTACAGACCAGCTCGCCAAGACACATGAAAGCATGAAAATCAAGGAGGAAAACAGACTTAAGTAAAACTTGGGTCGCTGGGTTATTAACAGTATGGTTTAGCCCATCAACAAGTTTTACCAAAATATCCTTTGTAATGGGTAGTCTAGTGTCCTTTGGGCCCTCAATAATTGTGCACCCTTTTATTATTTTCCGAATAATAAATGTGTGTGTCCGATCGGCAAAACTCATCACTTTGTGCACATAGCTAATGGCAGAAATGTGTGATGCCACAGATGACTGACAATATTTCTTAGCATGGAGATAAGCCACAACGTTGGCAACAATCGGAATAGACAGTGGTAGCTGTATGTGACTTGTACCTAAAAAAAAACAATCAAACAAGCGCCAACTCCTCAAGTAAGAAGCCTTGGTCTTGTTGGAGTTGGAGGCACACAAACGATGGAGCGCATCTGGGTTTAAATGGACTGAAGGTAGATTGGCACAGGGGTGGACTCTTGATTCCGCCATGGAGCCAAAACAAGTGCATCCTGAAATTGCAAGCGTGAAAGTTTGTCAGCGACAACATTTAGTTTCCCAGGGATATGTGATGTTCGGAAATAAATATTGTTTGACAGAGCTGCAATTACTAAACGACGCACCAATATCATAAGGGTCGGCTTGCGACAAGATTGTTTGTTAATAACATGAACAACTGCTTCATTATCCAACATGAACAAAACTATCTGGTTAGCAAGACGGTCACCCCAAATTTCCAGTGCTAGTACAATTGGAAATAGCTCCTTAATAGTTATTGGCAGTGAAGCCATTGACTGTAACCAGTGGTATGCAAACCAGCAGTTCCCAAGGATGGCTGCATATCCCAGGTTACCCGATGCATCTGAATACATCGTGAAATGATCCGATGACAGCCATTTATCATTTAAGAAAACCGATTTCCCATTAAATGATATCAGAAATTTCAGCCATGCCTGAATATCTAGCCGAGATTCTTGGTTTAGTCTTATGACATGGTATGGTTCATTTGCTTTCATGGTCAGATCTATGAGTCTGCAGAGGAAGGCACGCCCAGGGTATACTACCATACAATCAAAATTAAGTAGACCCACAAGTGATTGAAGTTCACGCAATGTGACTTTTCTCCTTTTACTCATAGCTTGTAATGCCGAACGCATCTTAGACAATTTATCAAATGGTAAACAACATTCCATCTTGATAGAATCTACCTCTAGTCCGTATATTTTAATGATGGAAGTTGGCCATTCAGTTTTTTCTTCTTTAATAGGCACACCAATTCTCTGACACAATGACAAAAACAAACTCAAGTCAGTACTACAAAAAGGAAGTCATCTAAGATGTGGGTCATGCCTGAAGCACCATATATTTCTATCAGTACCCACTGTAGAGCTGTGCTGAATGATTAAAAAATCTGGCAAGAACTGCTAGCTCCCATTGGGACACAACGGTCATAATAGATATTAGTATGCCACACAACTCCTAGAAGATGATAGTCATTTGGGTGAATGGGAATTATACGAAAAGCATCTTCTATATCTGCTTTTGCCATTAAACAGCCTTTACCAAATTTCTTAACAAGTGAAATAGCATTGTCAATGGTATCATAATGCACTACAGTGTGAAAATCAGAAATGAAATAGTTGATAGATGACCCACGAGGATAAGAGAGATCATGAATGAGTCTATATTTCCCCGGGACAGACTTTGGAACTAGACCCAGGGGAGAACTAACAAAGTCTGGGAATGGTGGTTCTTTATATGGACCTTTGATTCGTCCCAGTCGCAATTCCTTTTCTAACTTTAATTCCACAATCGCTTGGTTGTCATTTACCGATTTATGGTTAGAAGATAGCCTGGTACATGGATAGCCCTCATACCCCAAATGAAAACCAAATGTAAAACACTGAATTAGATTGCCTTGTAAATCCCCCCTGTAACCCGTAAGCTCTTGTTTAAGTACCTTACGACATATTGGAGTTGGAAGAGTTTTTGTGTTGACGGAGGTTCCTGCATTTAGATTGTGGGTGGGATGCAGCTCCGCACACCTGGCAGTGATGTTTGTACTTGCATGGGTTTGACCTACATGCTTCCCCTCTATTGAAGGCAAAGCAAACTTTGACACGAAAGGGCCGCTGAGGAAGACTATTTCCGAAGAATCTCTTACCCACTACCTGCACACTGTTTGCTCTGAGGTTAGCTGCCTTCGTATACAACTCATCAATAGGTTTTTGCCAAGGTTGCTTTTGAGTTCCCCTTAGCCTACGAAACCACTCATCGTACTGCCTCCAAGCGAGATCACCATGATTCGCATGTAATTCTCTGACGGTGGTTAAATATTTGAGCAGGTTACCAGCTTCAGAGGGATGCTTTTGGATAAATATGACGATACATGTATGGAAGCATGTCGTCCATTGATTGATAGACAATGGCTGTTTTGAATTTTTGGCCATGATGTAGCTGGATAAAACCAGCCGCAACATTGAATGAAACAGGTTCTTCAGAATATGTGGATGAAAGAACCCTCATATCAATAAATTCATCCTACCATATTTTAGCTTTCACCCGCTCTGAAATTGTGACCCCCAAAGGTATTCCCCCAGAAAGATCAATGCTACAATTTCTGCTAGCAAAATTTTTGTCGGTTGACGAAGACGCACCCTGAGAAAAAAAGATTATCTATCAGAGACATCACTGTGGAAGAACTCAGTGTGTTACCACTTTCCCTCCTCAGTGTGATGCCTGTGTCCAATGAATCTGTCAGGTCAATGTGACTGTGTACCTCACTATCATTGCCTGTTCTTGCATCCTGTTCGCATGTGATCGTACAGGGTGCTGCAGGTTTGTGGACCTGTTTCAAAAGAGCTGTTGCCAACAGGTCATAATCCAAACCGGTACATTATCAGTCTCCATCTGTGCATTACTGAAAACAAGAATTTTATATTATACTGAATGTACATCATCACTATACATTACTGAAAGCAAGAACTGTACATTATACTGAATGTACATCGTCATACTGAAGCAGCAGTTTGTACAGAAAGTACAATATCATACATATTATTCCGCATGTATGTTGTCATTTTGCATCTGTTTACATATTAAACAGAAATACATGTACTATGTCACTGTGCATTAAACTGAATGCATGTATACATTATACTTCTAGTTGGCTTCAGCCAGTATTTGTACACTAACTGAATACAAACTGAATGTGTACACTATGCTGTAATAGACTGCAAAATAGTTCTGCATTACTGGTATGTTAAAACCAAAGAACATAGATTTGTGCATTCATATATCATATATTTCGGAGCTTGGTAGCAAGTAGAATTATGAAAATGTTACCACATTCAATGTGTATACAGGTAAATGACACTACATTTACAAGTAACAATGTATAATATTCATATATGTGTACATGTAGATGTATATATATATATATATATATATATATATATATATATATATATATATATATATATTATTCTATAATACCTACTTAAAATTATAGTAGAAGTACTTTCTTGTATTGCAGAATTGCACTCTTTATACTCTGCAAATACTTTTTCATGGACTCCATCCGTTGACAGGAAAGATAAATTCTCTTTCCAAAAACCCCTATGATGCCAACATTTTCCTGTAGCAAAACATTTATTTGTACCACCTGTTGATTGTAACCTGGGGGTGTTTTATTTACATTCCTCCAAAGTAATTGTCCAATCACAATGATCACATTTATTAGATAAGTATTTTGCAAACTGAACTATATCTGTAGACAGTTGCTGAGGTGCGACATCCAAATGTGTTAAATCATTTCCAACCAGTTGTATAAAAATTATGTTTGGAAAGGACCGAAAGAGAACAATTCATGCCGGTGACGTAACTGTTTTAGGATTAAATCACCCTGTGCTCTAAAACATATATGAAATTGGTCCTTATTAAGCCGCAAGTTATGATTAACCTGTTCAATGATTGCATAGTCTCGCAGGCGTCGAATGAAAGACTGTCCCAATATAGCCACTAATATCGGACGACCATCATTAGTAACACCAATATCCCCCATCATGCTCGACGAACTCGTCAAAGGTCACAGAGTGGATTGACCTACATAACAAGGCCACTTCAGTATTGTGTTTAACACAGAATATTAATTGTCACAGATGTGTTTACACTATGAATGCGTAACAACAAGGCCGCCAACATTCAGGGTATGTTAAACAAACAAACTGACATCTAAAAATTGTGTCGTTGTAAGAAATAGGTTAAAAGGTTACCTTTACAATTTGAGCAATGTTTTTTTTTCTACCCCAGAATGTGAACAGCACCCCATGTCGGCTAATGTGTATACTTTTTAAGAATTACTGGAACGCGTTTGATTGACTTGTTCCAGTAAAATTCTAGAACTGCTAATATTCTGTAACTATTCTTACAGAATCATGCTGAATATGTTCAACACAAATCTATTTATCTGCAATACATGTTATACTGTTCGTTTTTATTTCATTTGTGCAGTGTGTTAATATATTCAGTGTGTACAGTACAGCATTTGACATGATGACTTTTACTTGTAGAAAGCAGTAAAGTTAATTTCAGGACATTTATAGTTCAAAATGTTCAGGGGGAACATACACCGGATCTTCCAAGAAGAACGGGCACTTTGCGCCCTTGATATACCAGTTACCCCCGCCCTCATTGTTCACTTGCCAACTATTAAATGTCATACATGAAAAATAGTAGGTTTGCATATTAAAATTACTTGGACATGTTATGATAAAATATTACTATTCTTAATCGCTTCATCTTTGCTACATACAATAATGGGAGAGTCCTCCACAGTTTCAAAATTGATTGCCTCGTAAACCGGACTCAGTGACACATTTGTCAAGTACATAGTTCGTTTCGTCTAAAGGGGACTGGTGAACTAACATATAACTATATAGTTAATGAAGTTAAAATTCATACAAAACATATTATCAAGTATTAAACCCATACCAATTCACATAACATTTTACAAATTATATCATTAAATTGCATAGTTTAAATCTTATTTTGCAATGCAGATATGAAGACAATTCATGGAACAGCCAACGTAAGGTATACACAGTTCAACCTTTAGTCTCTTTGTACTACATTATCGGTTACTTGGATAACAATGCAGCATATAGGTTGTTATAGCATTTAGTCTTCATCCCTGCATTAAACTGAGAATAATCTATATAACTTGATGGTAATTTGTAAAACAAACGTTAGTCCAATGCCGGTTCAATCGGATGGTACTATAACTTTCATCTGCGTCTTTTTGTCCATTTGTCCATCTGCCCCACATATAATTTTCCGGATGTTTTTTTTTTTTTTTCCGCAATGCCTCAACATACTGAGATGATATTTTGTGTGCAGTTTTATTGTATACTCTGACAGTTAACCTTTGAATTTCACAACGATTTTCCTATTTTCAACTCACGAGATACGAAAATGGTTTCCACTTCTTTTTTTTTGCAGTGCCTCGGGAAACTGTGATGACATTTTGTATATAGCTTTATCATATACTGTTACAGGTGAAGCTTAACTTTCATGACGCTTTATCCATGTTTAGGTAGTCGTGGTCTTTGAACTTAGGAGTTACGAGCACTTATTGGGGACACGTATTGATTTAACTGTACTATCAGAATGCTTGCTTTCATAGACATATTTAGAAGAACACTTTTTTTTAGCTGGTATGGGTTTGAAAATCAGATATATGTTTTAATACAGTTTAATATTGTTCATTATAGATTTAGTTATAAGCCAACTTCAATCCATCGGTTTTATTTTCACAGAAACGGACTTATGCGAGCGTATTTGTTTGTTTCTTGTTGTCGTTGTTGTTTTTGTTGTTTTTTTGTTTTGTTTTGCTTTGACTAATGTCTAGGACATTTACCTAGTTTGTACATTTCTAGAGACCGATGTCAGGGTTACATGTCTACCAGAAAAGGGAATACATATTTGCTTATGTTTTGTTTTTCGTTTTCGTTTGTTTAACAGGACGTTATACATGTCACTGCGCTGAAGGGTGTACCCAGAAAAATATCAACGAATACCAATGTACGTCATGTGAAAAAGGATTCGATGGACCATACTGTCAAAGGGGTGAGTTGTCCAATAGTTGAATGTTTCAAACATATATAGTTCTGTCACAAATGACATAACAGTTATAAACACCTACATGTACTATACAACTACCGAACCGTTAACTCTATCCTGCAACCACCTAAGTAATGAAGGGACCTGACTATTGTCCCACAAAAACAGAACTGAATATAATATGTAAATACAGCTTCTGTAAAATGTCTTTATATGTTAATTGGCAAGCATTTGTAATACATCATATTAAGTGTGTGTGTGTGTGTGTGTGTGTGTGTGTGTGTTGTGTGTGTGTGTGTGTGTGTGTGTGTTATTTACATTACCATATGTTGCACTAGTACAAATGAATGATTGAATTAATCAATTATTGAATTACTGAATTAAGTAAGTAATTAATTAATATTTAACGAAACCCGAACACAAAAAATGCATCGCCTATTGAGTGTCAAAGTATGGCAAATGCAAACATTAAGTAAAATTAAAACAGAGCCAGGAAATGACATTAGTAAATAATAATGCAATAGGCCGGGTTTTGTTCAAAACGTCAATATGCTATAGTGTGCAGGACACTTTATCGACTCTTCTTCTTCATAAAGTAAAAGAAGAAAGAAATGCTTTATTTAACGACGCACTCAACACATTTTATTTACGGTTATATGGCGTCAGACATTATGGTTAAGGACCACCCGATTTTGAGAGGAAACCCGCTGTCGCCACTTCATGGGCTACTCTTTCCGATTAGCAGCAAGGGATCTTTTATTTGCGCTTCCCACAGGCAGGATAGCACAAACCATGGCCTGTGTGGAACCAGGTATGGATCACTGGTCGGTGCAAGTGGTTTACACCTACGCATTGAGCCTTCCTGAGCACTCACTCAGGGTTTGGAGTCGGTATCTGGATTAAAAATCCCATGCCTCGACTGGGATCCGAACCCAGTACCTACCAGTCTGTAGACCGATGGCCTAACCACGACCCCACCGAGGCCGGTACTTCATAAAGTAAGGCATTTTATTTTATGAATCATCCGATAATCGTAGTGGTAAGCCGATGATCAATTAATCAATGTGCTCCAGTGGTGTCGTTATACAAAGCCAACTTCTTCCGATATATATGATGTAGAATATTGATATTGTGAACTTGTCCGGGCAATTGGCTTGGGTTTAAAGTGGTTCACGATACATGCCGTAATGTAAACAAAACCAGTGTACCATTGAGACGCTAATCAATAACAACTGTACGCGTTTAGGAGATAACCATATGGAGTTTTTAGATTTGCGGGTGTTATTGTCTATTTGATCCCGGAGATGTAATTTTGGCACACATCGAAATGGGTGAACTATTTAAAGTAGGATAGAGACAAGACAAAATCCAAAGCAAGTTGTGCCAGCATGGCATTGTCTTCTAAATGCTACATATTCACCCATTTGTCACCCATGCGATGTTGAAAATATAGTCACACACACACACACACACACACACACACACACACACACACACACACACTATCTCTCTCTCTCTCTCTCTCTCTCTCTCTCTCTCTCTCTCTCTCTCTCTCTCTCTCTCTCTTACTCTTACACTCACACACACAAACTCTATTTGTGTTTCTCTCTCTCTCACAGAGAGAGAGAGCGAGAGAGAGAGGGGGGAGGGGAGAGAGGAACACGCATACACAAAATGCACACATGCATTGGCACATGCGCGCACGCGCGCACGCACACACACATTCACGTTCAATAATGAATAAGTCGGTCACTTCATGATTTATCTAAATATACATGTTTAAATCAGCCGCCTTTAATGGGGAACCCTGGCCAATCTGGGTGATATTTTTAAAATATTGTTTGTTGTTTGTATACTTTCTTTACTTTGTACTTTTCAGAAAACGTGGCTCTGAACAGAACATCTTATCAGTCTCAAACGTGTCCTGGTTTTGAAGGTTACTCTTGGCTAGCTGTGGATGGCGATACTACCACAACCTTTGGTTCTATTAAACCATTCCACTGCACGTGCTCACAGGGGCCATCACGTTTCTGGAGTGTTGACTTGGGTAGACCTTACCCAATTGGGAAAATAAAAATATATAACAGGGATATAGGCAAGTATCATGTTAACATTAACTAGCATACACTGTGAAGAAATAACATTACCCAGAAATTAGTAGAATCCAATAAGGTCACTGTAAATTGTATTAATATATTTTGTTTGACAACTTTATATCAACAACAATATATTTTGGTATTGTGATTTTTATACGCCCATCTATGGGTCGTATTATGGTATGGCGTTGTCCGTCCGTCCGTTCGCGCGTCCATCCGTCCGTCCGTACGTCCGTCTGTTAACTGTTTTCATGTCCAGACCATATATTGCATACAGATGCATACAAGACCATCGGACCTCACGTGTAGGAACAACTTGGGATGGCGGTGTGTCGCGTTTTATTACTAGGACAAGGTCTACTGCACATAACAGCAAATCCTTGTCCCGACCATATCTTGCATACAGGTGCATACAGGACCATCAAACCTCACATGTAGGAACAACTTGGGATGGCAGTGTATCGCGTTCTATTACTAGGTCACTGTGACGTACTTTTCACGGTCTACTGCACATACCAGTGCATATCATGTACCTCACTGGTACTCTTGTTTAAACAGCCATGTGGATATTTTATGTATTGAATAAGTGATAGTTTAATTCGGTGAAGTTTACCTGGACGTTCCATATTAAACATCGATATGGCAATGAAATGCTACTGACATATTTTGCGATACAGAAAAGGCAACATTACATTTACCTACTGTTTAGTGTGCTAAATAACTGTTTTAAAACATTCTTTTTTGTTCACAAGAAACGTCTTAATGCCTGCTAACCTACACGTAAAACCACAGTTGGAGCCAAAATGCCATCGCACATGATCTAGGACGTGCATTCTGATTTCAATTTAGATATGCCCCTTATTTAAAAAAAAAAAAAAAAAAAAAAAAAAAAAACCTGAATCGCCTAGTCAGTTTTGGAACTTTGGTCTGACCAGATACCGACGTTTGTTTTGCCAAATACTCTATGTTGCAATGTTTAATCGAAAGGACCTCTTAAAGATACAGTATCACCTTTGTATCTGCAATGCTTTTTACTGCTATATTAGCTTCACCGCTGTCATTTCCTGAATCCACTGGACTAAAAGTTATTATTTCATGGGGAAATGTTTGGTACCATTTTATTCCTAGAGGAATAATGTTTGTAAAAACCAGCACTTCAGAAAACATGTTGGTTGCCATAACAACCTCAAACGGATGCTAAAATCAAATATAAGCCTGATGTGTTGGAACGATGCATATTCGGTCCACCAACACATACCGACAGTTAAAAAAAAAGAAAAACGTGTAAATATTGAATAGAAAGGAAAGGTTTTTGATACTAACTGGCAACAGTCATCTTGCGTCCATAGCAGCTGGATGGGAAGTGACGTCAGCTCCTATTGTAGTAAGCACACGCGATAGAAAGAAGCCTAAAACATAGGACCTAACTTGACACAAAGAAGACGGTGATCACAACATGGATAGCGAAGATTTTTTTCAAGAGGTTGAACACAGGCAGATTTTTTCACAAGTTTTTTCCTGAGTTTGCTACATTGTAAGCTTTTTCTGACTAATAAAATATTTCTACGATTAAACTTCCATATTAAATCAACAATTAAATACAACTGCGTAAGGAAGATCACGTTGGCTAATTAAATAGCCTCTCGTCGTGACGTCACTTAACAACAGCGTCAGTTTCAAATAATTTCGTACAAGTAAGACGCAATTGTTATTTTTAATTTCCCACTACCTTCCCCGTGTCTTGCCACCATTATCAAAATGATCTCTTGTTAAGTACGATTAATAACAATAGCTTCTAATTTATGTTATATATTGACATATGTTTTTGATTTGTTTATAATTAACACACGGGATATCTTGTACATCAGATGTTTAATGTAACACATTTTTGTTATATACATTAAATGTTTTCATATTGATACGTTCAAGAACAATTGACATTTCTTCATATATTTTTATGTAGATGGGCGGATTTCCCCCACCTACAACAGTGCTTTTCGCATTCATTATGTAATGTTACTATGTCATTTCACTTTCCTGAACACCTACTTTTGTCAGGCGTTTACTATTACATAATGTGATGTGATGTTATAATTTTATGTCGTTTTTAATAAAACGGCCATTTCAATCTAACCTGGTTTACTGGTTGTTTTTACCTAATGTTCTACAGTTCAGTTAGTTTTATTACAAGTAGCTTGTAATTTATCTGATATAATCCGGACTTCGTAAAGATATTTTCTTGTTCAGAATACTAGTGTCTGTATATTTAATGTGTTTCTGATTGTCTTAATATTTGTAAGAAGCCCACAACGGATTTTAGGAAATAAAATGAAATTTAACCTAATACAAATATTAGAACTATTAGAAACATGTTGACTATACAGCCTTTAATATATTATGCAGAAAAATATATTTGATATGTAATTACAATCGTTAAAAAGTGTTTTGGTAGTCGATAACATATTAAAAACTCGGGAATGTCCCTTTAATTTACCTTAAAAATATGTTTCCTACATTTACTGTTTTTTTTTCACATATTTAAATACACCGTACTTAGTTGTATTTACGTTCCAAATATGAACGATGTACACCTCACCATTAACGTAGTGGTTCTGGTTTCTGTCTTCGGGTTACTTTTGGGCTTCGGGCTGTAAACAGACTGACCCATAGCAGTTGGCTTATCTCGTGGCAACGAAGCTCGTAGCAATTAGTCACATCAAACAACTATTAATGGTAATAACTAATAATAATAAGAAGAAGAACAATAAATAATAATAATTATAATAATAATAATAATAATAATAAAAATAATAATAAACCAGAGGCTTATATATCAAAATAAATAACGGTCGTAATTTCCTCCAAGAACTCGCACGTAAAATAAATGATGTTGACGACGTCACGCTTGCCATTGGTTCGTAATGGTCATACATACTATATGACATTAAAACGGTTTGTCGCTATTAATACTGACTAATTTAATTTGCCACACAATAAGGGTGAATAACGAGAAATAATAAACACAAAAGACTAAAACACAAGATGGCGGCGATTTCGCACAAAATCGTAAACTGAATGAATGAATGAATGAATGGATATTTAACGACACCCCAGCACGAAAAACACATCCGCTATTGGGTGTCAAACTATGGTAAATGCAAAACATTAATAAAACAATTCAATAGTCAAATAAAATCACAGTGTAAAGAACTGTGCAAAAATACAAATACCACAGATATATCAAATTAAAATGTAGAGTAAAAATTGTAAAAGTAAAACAATTATTGAACTTATTTCAGCCAATATTAGGTTTAGGGATGGAACATCTTCAGTATGTGTGTGTGTGTGTGTGAGTGTGTGTGTGTGTTTGTGTGTGTGTGTGTGTGTGTGTGTGTGTGTGTGTGTGTGTGTTTGTGTGTGTGTGTGTGTGTGTGTGTGTATCATATCATATATCATATCATATCATATATATCGCATCATAGGTAAGGTATCCAATAAAATAAAGTTATGCAATATTAGTATTACTACTTAGTAAATTAATAAATTAGTATTTGATAACTGTGCATATTAGATGTAAAATAATCAGAATTTGTGCATGCTTTCATAATTATCAAACAAACAAGGTTCGGCAGCAACATTACATTGAATGTTGACTAACGTTCTGAAAAAAAGGTAAAACCATCACGTACTAGTGTATTGCTATGGAGGTATATTCAGTATAAAGAAATAAAGAAAACCCACAACGTCTCATAGTCGTACGTTGATTATCGAATAATGGCTAAGTGGAAAACCCCCTACATTTTATTGGATTACGTGCTAAATAGATTATTACCTTCAAGTCATTGTAACTTACTATCATAACAAACTTTTAAAAGAAAAACTAATTAAGTCATATATTGTTCTTATGGAAGTTGATGTCCACAACAAACTGAAATATTTAAATTTTTTCACATTCATAAATAACAAAATAAACAATTGTCATTATCAAAGTATCACTAACTACTTTTTACACATGGTGAAATGAAAAAGTTTAAAAGCATTACAACGGCAATTTAATTTATACAGCGATTATGTGTTATATTTTAGACTAATCAACTATATTCCTAGGGTATGGCTTCGTAAGATACCGAATCGAAGGATTAATATGGACACGTCATTTACAGATACTATTCTCAGAAAAATAAAAAATAATATAACCTGTAAATTTATAATATTTATTTAGAATCCATTCAATGAAATTTGTCACGAATTAATTATAACTTGTCGTAAACACACACACACTCTCTCTCTCTCTCTCTCTCTCTCTCTCTCTCCTCTCTCTCTCTCTCTCTCTCTCTCTCTCTCTCTCTCTCTCTCTCTCTGTGTGTGTGTGTGTGTGTGTGTGTGTGTTTGTGTATGTGTGCTTAATTCTGAAATTACAGATAACTTCTCATCAAAATGTTTTCTGAACTAATCTTAAACATAAAACATGATACTAAAACAAAACATTTTAAATTTAAGGTTATACACTGAATTCTAACAACTAATACTTATTTGCAAATATGTGGAATACTAACTTACAATATATGTGTGTTCCTTCTGTTCAGATGATGAGGAATCATGAGAACATTAATTGGTTTGATACCGGTATACTACTCAGTAACTGTATTGTGGCAAACTTTTACACAATGGTTTGAAACGAAATCTAGTAAACTAATTAAAATGAACATCTGTACTGTTTTACTTGGTAATGCAAATGAAAGTCTGCTAATAAAACACACTCTTGTAACAATTAAACGACATATATACCACAACACATTTGCTAAAATGAAGACAAATTCTTATGAAGTGTTTACTAGAATAATATTTTACAGAAATATCGAAAACTTTATTTGCTCAGAAAACCGCTTAACAAATAAATGGGGTAATTTATAATTATAATATCGATTATTATATTAAATTAATTGTGTAGTTGTTTTGTTTCATTTGTTGGCTATCACAAAACTAGAACACAACTATAGACCCTATAGACCCTTCGTTTCTTCTGTTATAACTGACTATTTACTTCTGATTAAAGTGTGTATTATCTATGCATTTTTAGTTGCTAGATTCTAGTTGCATTCACGTTTGCAGAAACTAATCTGTATTAACAATATTACCAAGTATACCCAAGCCACGTGGTATAAAGCAAATATAAATCTTAAAATTATTTTTTATGGAATAAACATTATAACCGGACACAGAAACTGTAGGCAAACTCGGCGTGTATAATCAGATAACAATATTATTTTTGAAAACAGTTTTCACTGAGCAAATTAATTTTAATTTTAAAAATGCATTAGATGTTTACAACATAAACAACAAAATTACAAACAGCTACGCTTCTGCAGCCACTGACTTATTTTACTGTTTGCTCCGGGAACACTCATTAATTCATTCTGGTGTAGTGATACAACGAATGCGGGAAATATACTGCCAAAATGAGCCTAAATATTCACAAGGCATTGCTAATTGTAACAGGCGCAAAACCTAATGGCACTCAACCTGAATAATTTTAAATAAATAAAATACATCTAAATTAATATGTGCATTTCGTTTGATGTTTAGTATATTTGGAAAAGTAGGGAAAACAGCATTTGGAAGTGTTTTTATGATTATCTTGTGAATCTTGTTACACAAGAAATTATTTAGATTATATGGATCGTTTTAAGTAATGTCACATGTTTAAATCTGCATTGCATCATAAATTAATATAAACGATTTTCAATGTTTTAGAATGGATACCTTCTTATTTATTGCGTGCAATATTCTTAATCATTTAGATTACTACAATGGATGTATATTTTCAATTTCAGTTCCAGAAAGACTGAATGGATTTTATATTGAAATTGATGGAAACGAGTGCTATCGATGGTCAGGTGCAAATATTCCAATTACGTTTGAGGTAAATTGTGATAAACGTGGACAACGTGTGACTTTCAAATTACCTGGCACAAGTAATGTTCTTACATTATGCGAAGTTCAAGTCTATGGTAAGTGGAAATGTTACAGGAAAATTGCGCTAGAAATAACGTATAAAAGTACAATACTGTGCGGAAGAAATGACGTACAGTCAGTACAATTGTAAACGACGTTCCGTGTATTATAATAAAACAATTAAATGACATCTTTCACTCAGTTGCCATCACGGCAAACTTATTTACTGATTATGATATGTTTAATTACAGATATGTTGGCTGTAACATCCACATTCTTTAACTCAATTTTCTTCTCTGTCAAAAGTGGTCTCGTACTTCCAGTTACAGTATTTTGTTTCCAACTGTTGTGAATAAATTACTGTGGTTATGGGTTTATACTACCAAATCAAATCCGATAGACGTCAAGAGTAACACATGTGGCTAAACCTCCTACCAGCAGCGTATCAATCGACATAAACGTAACGAATATAAATACTACCGGAGTGTAGCCCAGTGGTATCTATAGATGATGATGATAACTAGTTTAACGTGCCCATATACCACTAGGGTTTCGAACACGCCCATCCCGAGTCCGACCTCCGATAAGATCGGTGGCCCGACTCAGGATGGAGGAGATGGGGTGGGGGTGGGGGCGGGGGTGGGGGGGGGGGTGGGTAGAAAATGGGCAGAATTTTGAAAATAGCAATTAGTAATAAAGTTAATAGAATAAATAAAAAAAGATAAAGGTTACAAGCCAAAAATAAAAAAAGAATTGACTGCTCGGCCGAATATTTATATAATTTGGAGCATTTTACAAGGACAGTCCAAAATTAAATAAGAGAAAGAAGAGAGGAGCGGACTATTTAATAATATTAAAAACAAAAGAAGTAATTTCGACACAAAATTGTGAACGCAGATCTAAAAGTTTAAAGTCCGATCGATATGTCAACGCGAGTGGCCTCGTTAAGGCCGTTTGGGTGCACAGCTTAAAGGGACGAGATGGGTTGCATCCCGTCAAGAAAACACCTAGCTTGACAATCGATAGACGTTGAAGGTGTAGTGCTGTGCTGAAATACAGATCTTGAGAAGCCGGATCCGTCTGAACGAGAGAGAGTATCAGACTAGGGTATGGTCCAGTCGGCATGGGTTGGTATAGTGGTGCGGACGGGCCCGACTCCGGAGGATACGAGATGGTATCACTATGAGGCAAGATAAAGTCTAGAAAAAGAGTAGTAGGGGCCGACCCCGCTTCCTATGTCTTCTTAGAGTGGAGCGGTCAATCTTCCAGTGCTGCTAGGACAGGCTCGGACATGTAGAGACTAAACGCGAACAACCGTGGCCTTCTGCAGAATGGCCGTCATACGAGTCACGAAAAAAAACAAGTCAACAGTCAGACGGAGAATTGACGTGGAGGCAAGGAATCTCGCTAAAAAAGAATCCAACCTGGTGGTGCAGGCTGCCGAAACGAGAAGCGTTCCAGCGTTCAATCAGTTCCAATGGCCGCATACATCCCAGTAGAAAACTTCATTTCGCTGACAAAAACAACGAAATGAAGGACCCCCAAGTCGAGCACACGAAAGCACGTGCAGTGTGCACAAGCGAAACAAACACGTCTTACCGCGTGGAGCTCCAGACTGGGAATGGTATCTATAGAGATAAACTGATGCACGGTCGGTCTACGATCGATCCTCGTCGATGAGTCAGACACCTGTATAACAAAGACCGTGGTATGAACATTCCTGTATGTGCGATTCTGCGTATAAAATGTCCGTTAATGCTAATTGGAAAGAGTAGCCCATTGCAGCAGTGGGTTTCCTCTCTGATTACCAATGAAGATAAACATTCCACATAAAACGAAACTTACATCGCAGACTCAGAATGTGATAGAACGAGCACAATACAACGTGACGTTATGACCGAGAAAGCGGCAAGAAAAACGATAAATGAAAAGGTAACTAATTGTATATATACTCTTCAAAAAAAGAAACGCAAAAGGGTACAAATGGGTTATAACTCCGATTTTATTTTTCCTACCGGTTCATGCTTTGTGAATATAAGTCATTGCATGTCCCAAACACATTCCCACGGTTACATTCGATAAAACGCAGCTACTGTACAATAAAGTTCCAAAATGTGAATATTCGCAAAAACGCAGCCACGTGCAAACCATGTCACCACTGCACGTGCGTTGTCTGCACGTGCAACATGAACACCAACAGTATAAAAGTGCAGGGTGTTCGCTTGCCTGGCCTCTGTATCTGGCCGACAGTTGACAATCCAGGACATGCCACGTCTCAGTGAACCGCAGAGAAACAATGCCATCGGCCGACTAGACGCAGGCGAATCCAGAACGGCCGTTGCCAGGGCATTCCATGTGTCCCCAAGCACCATCTCCAGACTGTGGGACCGTTACCAGCAACATGGATCAACACGTGACCTCCCTAGATCCGGTCGACCACGGGTCACTACCCCCGGGCAGGACTGCTACATCCGGGTACGCCACCTTCGGGAACGATTGACTACTGCCACCTCCACAGCCGCAGCAATACCAGGTTTATGCAGGATATCCGACCAGACCGTACGGAACCGCCGACTCCGACTGCAGTGGTGCCAGATTCATCGACAATGGCCTCAACTGCGATGGTTCAATGACGAGTCCCGATTTCTGCTCCGACGTCATGATGGAAGATGTCGCGTGTATAGGCGTCGTGGTGAACGTTATGCGGCAAACTGCGTGCAGGAAGTGGACAGATTCGGCGGGGGTAGTGTCATGGTGTGGGCAGCCATCTCACACACTGGCAGAACTGACCTGGTCCACGTGCAGGGCAACCTGAATGCACAGGGCTACATTGACCAGATCCTCCGGCCACACATCGTTCCAGTTATGGCCAACGCCAACGCAGTGTTCCAACATGACAACGCCAGGCCTCACACAGCACGTCTCACAACGGCTTTCCTACAGAACAACAACATTAATGTCCTTCCTTGGCCATCGATAACACCGGATTTGAACCCAATTGAGCATCTATGGGACGAGTTGGACCGACGCCTCCGACAGCGACAACCACAGCCCCAGACCCTGCCCGAGCTGGCAGCAGCCTTGCAGGCCGAGTGGGCCACCATCCCCCGGGACGTCATCCGTACTCTGGTTGCTTCAATGGGCAGGCGGTGCCAGGCAGTTGTCAACACACGCGGAGGCCACACCTGGTATTGACTCCAGATGACCTTGACCTTGGTGGTGTGTCCTATCACTTACTCACAATGGACTAGAGTGAATTGTGAACAATCCTGCAACATTTGGTAATTATCGGACTCGCCATTCAATAATTAAATCAATTCTCCAAATGTTACTACAATGTGGTTTTGCGTTTCTTCTTTTGAAGAGTATATATATACAATTAAAATGACCTTCTTGCTGTATAACGCAAGTCAGTATACGTAAATACTGTTGCATGTACATATAGAGGGACTGTTTATATTGTGAACTGTTTTGCCGTAATCAATGGCTAATACAAGTCGTGAAGCTGGCAGAATGGTACTGCACTCGATTCAACATTTCTCCACTTAACTGACCACAAACACATTTGTTAAGTTTTATGTATTATTTATTGCAAAGCATTCTAAAAATTAAATTATATCTGCTAATACACAATATCACAATACTTGGATTGTTTTATATTTTAGTCTTGGAGGACCTCTTGCATCTTTTCCTTTCACATACATAACAACTGGGTTTATTCATTCATTATAATTTGCCATGGGATGGTGTAATTTGAATACATGAATCAAATCCGAAGGCAAATCGATAAACATACATTTCACTAAAGTCAAACCCAATGTACACACAGTGAAATACACGAGTACCATTTTTAATATGCAATATGAAGGCCACTCCTTATGGAGTTATGAGAGACTAAACATTCTCATTATCAACAGTAAAACATACAGGCATATTGTACATAATATACACAATACAATACATAACAACAATATGAAGGTCGCTCATCATGGAGTTATGATATGCTAAATATACATTTAAATAGTAAAACAAACAGACATAGTATACGTAACAAACATATACGGTATCGACGTCCCAAATAAATAGACATGTATTAGACATGAGTTTTATGTGTTGGAAAGATGCATACCCGGACTACCAAAACATACTGGGACATTCCTGAGTTTGCTGCAATGTTTAACATGTTATCGACTAACATAGACTTTTTAACGATTGTCATTACATATCAAATGTATTTTTCTACATAAAATATTAGTGGATGCATATTAAACATGTTTCTGATCGTTCTAATATTTGTACTGGGTTAAATTTCATTTTATTTCCTAAAATATATTTTTTTCGTACGTATGAAATTATTTGAAGATGAAATCCAGTTTGTGCTTCTTACAAATATTAAGACGACCAGAAACACATTGAATATACAGACACTGAAATTCTAAACAAGAAAATATATATAATATGTAAGTTTAATCGTAGAACTATTTTATTAGTCAGAAACATCTTACAATGCAGCAAACTCAGTTTACTCTCCCTTTAACAAAAACTTTAATAAAAAAAACGCGTATTTTTAGAGTTAATAAAAAACCGTGATTATCCTAGCTAACTGGGGGGAACCTTTTTTTGTTTTGTTCGATGCGTCCGGTACTCTAGCTTGGGGCGAAGTGATGTCACCTACTAACCAACTCCTGTATGCATAGTGTAAAGAAAAGCAGTAATTTACGACAACGCGTTTCTCTTCGATCATCCTGACTTGTAAAACAAAATAAATGACGTGATAATATAATATACTATTTAACTAAATATATTTCAAGTTACATTAACGGAATGAAATGGGGCTATAGTATTTTTCTCTTGTAAATAAACCAAAAGAATTTGCACATTATTGGGTCTATTGGCATGCTACGCTGGAACAAAAACGACCACCCACGATACCCAAATGCTAATTTTCTTTTCTTTTGGACTACGCAATTGGTCAGTTCTGTGATTTTAGATGGGAAAGTCTTCTTAATCAATATTTTTACAGCAATAAACCATATTCATTACCACTTTAGGGGTGACAGGTTATTACACGTAACTGGTATATATTTGTGTGTGTAGGTAGCAGTAATTAATTGACTCGTCTGGTTACCTATCAAATATACAGCTGTCAATCAGGAACCACAGGTAGAGACAACTAAGAGAATAGACCAATTAACTAAGAAACCACTCCGTTTATCATTTCAGTATGTAGAATAATAATAATAATAGTAATAATAATAATAATAATAATAATAATAATAATAATAATAGTAATAATAATAATCAACGGCTGGATTCGAGGGTTGGCTTGGAGGGGGAGGGGATGTCGGAAGTTAGGGTTTAAAATTAGGGTCTTAAGGCATCGGTGGTTCTGGGCATAGGGCTAGGTAATTGCTGACCTTCCCTTCTCCCAATCCAGCCACTGGTCACGCCGAATTTCCGAATACAATTGACACTTCTCAAACCTTAATGCAAATCTTCATGAGGGACTTGAACCAACCCTTCCTCTTTAACCTCCTTGGGCCTTAATTTAAAGTAGAATCAGCTTCTGACGTTTATTAATTTTTCTTTTTGGACTAGACCATCACAAATTAAAGCATCCTGATATGTCAAAATATGTTGTGTAGTAAATATTATAGTATTTAGTTTTGGGTGCATCTGAAAACACCCCTTCCCATTTTTCTTGTTCTTGTTTGGATTAAATTCTAATAATGCTAAATTGTGCAGTTAAATAACTACGTCCAGTCCCGAGTCAGCCACTGATCATATTAGATACTTTATTCGTTAGAGGCCTGTTCGAAACGCCAGTGGTATATGAGCACGTAAAAATAGTTGCTCATTGTCCATCAGTACGTAGGTTAATGCATGGACAAAACGTGGTACAATTATATCGACTTGTTGTGTAGCCACTTTGACAATGGTGGTTAATTTTGCATTGAAAAATAATATATGCTTATTGCTGACTTACTGCGATGAATAATATTACAGAACATTGCAATGCATGTCTATTTTGTCATCCCGCAAAAAAAACAGGTTCATTTGTTTCTCTAGTTCTAAGACTCATTCCAGACGTTAACCGTTAAGTTGACCGGCCTCGGTGGCGTCGTGGTAGGCCGTCAGTCTACAGGCTGGTAGGTACTGGGTTCGGATCGCAGTCGAGGCATGGGATTTGTAATCCAGATACCGACTCCAAACCCTGAGTGAATGCTCCGCAAGGCTCAATGGGTAGGTGTAAATCACTTGCACCGACCAGTGATCCATAACTGGTTCAACAAAGGCCATGGTTTGTGCTATCCTGCCTGTCGGAAGCGCAAATAAAAGATCCCTTGCTGCTAATCGAACGAGTAGCCCATGTAGTGGCGACAGCGGGTTTCCTGTCAAAATCTGTGTGGTCCTTAACCATATGTCTGACGCCATATAACCGTAAATAAAATGTGTTGAGTGTGTCGTTAAATAAAACATTTCTTTCTTTACCCGTTAAGTATTACATAACCTCCGGCTCACCAGAGGGCGTATTCACTGGGATGGTACAAAATGGCTGCGCCTGTTATATATAATAGCCGTCACATTTAACCGTTTTATTAATCAAATGTAAAATTATACTTCTTGATATTAAGCATTAATGTGCATTATATATCGTTGAATATGCACTGCAGTCCACAAGCCTTGCTTAAGCACAATAACAGGTTTCGGCACATAAAGCAGACAAACGGTAGTACTAACAGTCGCTGAATGATATCATTGGTATATAAAGGAAGTGCATAAAAACAGGGTAAAACTAACAGTAAAAAACACCAACACCAAAACAAAACCATAAGTTATAAGTCATTAGCTGCATCTGAAATAAAGGATGTGCACATAGTAAGAGCAAGTGGCTAATTTAGACTATAACACTCCCATCATATGCGGTCAGGTTGGATAGAAAAAAGTACACCCTGGTCGAAACTACCAAGGGTGCACTTGTTCTATCCAACATGACCGCATATGATGGAATCTTTTTCTCTCACTCATTCCTAAATGATCCATTACTTTACACGAACAGACAAAGATGACCATTTTATCATAAATAAACTACACTATCGTATTTGCGGTGTTTGTTTCATGTGTTAAAATATAATTTAACATTACACATTAAGTAGATCTATTTAAAATGAAGCTTTTAATAACAACATTATAATTTAAAACTGTGGCTAATGACCTGACGTCACCATCTCACATTAATATAACCTCATATATTGCCAACGACGTCATGCTAAACGTAAGCGCGTGATATCCCATACAAGATAGAAATTTCTTACATAGCTTTCTTTAAAGGGGTACCTCTGTCCTATATACCTGAGGATGAGATAAACACATATCACCACCACCACCATCGCTATCGTCATCATTATTATCATCATCACCACCATGATAGAATATTGTATCGTTTATGTTACTTTTGTTTTAATTTACTGAAAGCACACTACTGTTGTCCCTTATAGCAGATATTGTGCTTACATTCTTTATTTCTTTAAACACAGTGTGTTCAGATTACTGGTATGGTGACGACTGTGACAAAACGTGTAACTGTAAAACTCAGACTGAAGTGTGTGACAAGAGAACGGGATTATGTCAGTCTGGATGTCCAGTCGGGTGGACTGGTACAGCTTGTGACAGTAAGTATCCTTCATAGTTCCCATTATTACAGTAACTAATTAAAAATCATACTGAAGTGTGTAACAACAAAACGGATGCCCACAATATAAATCTTATCACAAATATTATTGTCAGCGTTTGACTATTCCGTACTTATCATTGTCCTCCCAGCAAACAAAAAACACTATTTGAGCTTGTTTATTCAGTTAATAACAACAAACATTTGTTGAAAAGCCATCATAATTTCTTACTCTGGCTTTATCACACTGTCATTGTGTGTTATCCGAAACTTAAAAGCGTGGGACACCAGTTTTATATCTTATAGTCATAATCTAATTTAATCTGACTCAAACCATAATACGGAATGTTGGCTGCCTAGAACCTTTGAAAAGTGGTGTGCATTACACGTTTGTTCAACATTAGCGACAGTAGTGTTAAAGGGACATTCCTGAGTTTGCTGCATTAGTTTCCGACAAATAAAATATTTCTACGATTAAACTTACATATTAAATATATTTTCTTCTTTAGAATATCAGTGTCTGTATATTCAATGTTTTTCTGGTCATCTCAATATTTGTAAGAAGCCAAAACTGGATTTTGACTTCAAATAATTTCGTACGTACGAAAACATATTTTTTAGGAAATAAAATGAAATTTAACCTTGTATAAATATTAGAACGATCAGAAACACGTTTAATATACAGCCACTGATATTGTATGCAGAAAAATATATTTGATATGTAATTACAATCGTTAAAAAGTCTCTGTTAGTCGATAACATCTTAAAAATTGCAGCAAACTCAGGAATGTCTCTTTAATGGTTGCTGTGTATACTTATGTACCAGCCTCGGTGGTGTAGTCATAAAGCCAATGGGCATTGAGTTGACAGGTACTGGGTTCGCATCCCGGTACCGGCTCTCACCCAAAGTGAGTTTAGCGACTCAATGGGTAATGTGAAAGCCTCTACACACATTTGAACCTTGATTGCATATAAGTACGAAACTAGGTACAAACAACAAAGACCTGCCATGTAGGCCAGTTATTACAGGGGGAGGAAGATAGCTCGAATGTCCTCTAGCGGTATTCCTTGATACGAGAAAATAATAGAGTAACGCTAGAGAATACTCCAGCTAGGGTTGGAGATGGGGTTGCCACTAATACAGAGCTCACTGAGAGGGGTAGACAAAAAATAATTCGATTTTTGTTGATTCATTGTATTATTAAGGTAAAGTCTTTAGCAACATCAGTGTATGGACAAATGCATACAAAAGACACATTACTGCATTATTGATAGGAGTAGACATTTCCAACGTTAGACATCATATAGGCATAGTTACAGTCTGTAACAATGTGGTCTGCGTACACTAACACACTGTTAATAATCTACGTGTGACCGTCTACTGAAAGTTGTCAATGTCTAACCGTATGGCCTCCATCGAATTGAGCATGCAAGTATTAATGATTGATAAGCAGTGTATCTGATTTAAGACATGTTTATATCATGTTCTTTGGATAACCTTGTTAACAAAAGTGAGACACTGAACAATATGCAAACACTTTTCTTTGAATTCTAGCCTGCACAAACGAATGCATGAGTGATATATACAATGTCGTAGTATGTACTGTCATGGCTACGGGAACGTCCATTTAAAATATATTTCCAGCAAATGACAATTAACATTACGTTAGAACCAAATAACCGTAGTTCGGAATATACTACACTGTTGGTTACCTGCCTGTGTCGATGGACTATGGCTTCAGTCTTGCAGTAACACCTGTGTCCTTTTATTGGATCTTCATGTGACAAACATACTGGAAATTGTACGTATCAGATTGGATACGCTCCACTGTTACATACTCTAATATGGTATTTTTATATACACCCATGAGAGAGATCGTCCATTTCTAAAATCATTTTACATCTGATAATACACAATGTCAACACGTTTGTATAGTTTTGTATTTTCGGAAGTGGCTTTAGTCCAGGAGGACCTATTTCATATGTTCCTTTGACATACATAACAATTTATGCGTCATTATGTGTCATGAGATGGTGTAATTTGAGTACATGAATCAAACCCTATCGAGGGGCGGAATGTAGACCAGTTGTAAAGGCAGATAGATAGACATACATTATATTAGAGTCATACCCAATATACACACAATGAAATAACCGAGACATTCTTAATACGCAATCTGAAGGCCACTGCTAAGGCAGCTTATGGAGTTATGAGAGACTAAAAATTCGCATTATCAACAGTAAAACATACAGGCATATTATACATGATCCTTTCGATTCTATCCAGAACTTATTTTACAGTTCTTACGTGATACTGCGTTTTATTGTAAATTTTAAATATTATCTAACTGATATTTGTTTGTTTTTTGTTGCACAGTTCTTTACACTGTGTTTTAATTTAACGGTTGAATTTTTATATTGATGTTGATCATCAATTTGTCTTGCATTTACCATAGTTTGACACCCAATAGCCGATGTATTGTTCGTGCTGGGGTGTCGTTAAACATTCCTTCATTCATTAATTATTATACATAATATAGACAGTACAATACAGAAGGAGCATACATATTAAACAACATGAAGGTCACTCATCACGGAGTTATGATATACTAAATTTACATTTCAATAGTAAAACATACAGACATAGTATACGTAATAAACATATAAGGTATCGACATCCCAAGTAAATAGAAATGTATTAGATATACTAATGTAGACAGACATACCTTTTATTAGAGTCACACCCAATGTACACACAGTGAAATACACGAGTACCATTCTTAATATGTAATATGATGGTCACTCCTTATGGCGTTATGAGAGACTAAAATTAACATTATCAACAGTAAAACATACAGCCATATTGTACACAAAATACACAATACAATACATAGCAAATACTTTTTTTTATTAAACAATATGAAGGTCGCTCATCATGGAGTTATGATATTAAAAATGCATTTAAATAGTAAAAAATACAGACATAGTATGCGTAATAAACATATACGGTATCGATATCCCAACTAAATATAAATATATTAGATATATTAATAATATAAAACACATTTAAAGGGAGATTAAACTCAACCATGAGCCTTATGTGTTGGAAGGATGCATACCTGGACCACCCACACATACTGACATTTAGCAAATAAAATTTAAAAAACGCGTAATTGTAGAGTTAATAAAGAAACGTGGTTATCCCTGCTAACTGGGGGGGGCATTTTCTTTTGTTTTCGATGCGTCGGTACTTTAGCTTGGGGCGAAGAGATGTCAGCTCCTACGAACGGCTGTATGCACAGTGAAAACACAAGCAGTAATTTACGACAAAGCGCTTCTCTGTGATCAACCTGACTTGTGAAACAACACAACTGACGTGATAATATAATAAACTATCCAACTAAATATATTTCAAGTTGCATTAACGGAACGAAATGAGGTTATAGTATTTTTCTCTTGTAAATAACCCAAAGGAAATTGTACACTATTAGGCCTATTGGTATGCTACAATGGAGCAAAAACGACCACCCACAGTACACAAGTGATAATTTCCTTTTCTTTGGGACTACGCAATTGGTCAGTTCTGTGATTTTAGATGGGAAAGTCTACTTACTCAATAGTTTTACAGAACTTTACAGTAGTAAACCATATGCATTACCATTTTAGGGGCATCAGGTTATTACATAATACCGGTAAGTACTTTTGTGTCTAAACAGCGGTAATTAATTGGCTCGTCTGTTTACCTATCAAATATACAGCTGTCAATCAGGAATCACTGGTAAAGACAACTAACAGAATATACCAATTAACTAAGAAACCACTCCGTGGATCATTTCAGTACGTAATAATCATTTTAAAAATCTGTCATGAGAGTGCCATGACTGGAGTGAACGACGGCTGGACTCGGGGGTGGCTTGAGGGGATGGAATGTCGGAAGTCAGTGTTTTAAAAGTAGGGCCTTAGGGCGTCGCCATAGAACTAGGTGATTGCTGACCTTCCTTTCTCCCAGTCCAGCCACTGGTCACGCCCAAGTTCCGAATACGATTGGCACTTCCTCTTTAACCTCCTTGGGCCTAAATTTGAAGTAGAATCTGCTTCAGTGACGTTCATTAAAAATTAAAGCGCCCTTATATGTCAAAATTTGTTGTGTAGTAAATACAATAGGATCTATGTTTTGGCGCATCCGAAAGCACACCTTCCCTTTTTTTCTTTTTCTTGATTGGATTAAGTTCTAAAAATTATAAATTGTTCCAATTAAATAACTACATCCTGTCCCGAGCCAGGCCCCTTATAATGTCAGAGACTTTACTCGTGAGAGGCGTGCTCGAAACCCCAGTAGTACATGAACAGGTAAAACTAGTTGCCCTTTGCCCGTCAGTACATAGGTTAATGCATGAACAAAACATGGTACAATTATGTCACCTTGTTGTGTAGCCACTTTGACAATGGTGGTTTATTTTGTATTGAAAAATAATATATACGTATTGCTGGCTTACTGCGATGGACATTAGTACAGAACATTACAATGCATGCCTATCTTATCATCCCGCAAAAACCAGGTGCATTTGTTTCTCTAGTTCTAAAACTCATTTCTGACGTTACGCGCTAAGTATTACATAACCACCGGCTCACCAGAGGGCGCATCCACTGGGATGGTACAAAATGGCTGCGTCCGTTATATATAATAGCTGTCACATTTAATTGTTTTATTAATGAAATATAAGATTATACTTGTTGAAACTAAGCAATAATGTGCATTATGCACAAGTGGCTAATTTAGACACACATATCACCACCGTCACCACCATCACCATCACCATCATCACCACTATGTTACTTGTGTTTTAATTTACTGAAATCGAACTGTTGTTGTTCGTTATAGCAGATACTGTACTTACATTCTTTATTTTTTCAAACACAGTGTGTTCAAATTACTGGTATGGTGACAACTGCGACAAAACTTGTAACTGTAAAACTCAGAATGAAGTGTGTGACAAGAGAACCGGATCTTGTTTATCGGGATGTAAAGCCGAGTGGACTGGTACAGCTTGTGACAGTAAGTATCCTTCATAGTTCTCATTATTATAGTAACTAATTAAAAATTATACTGAAGTGTGTGACAAGAAAATGATTGAACAAAATATAAATCTGATCAAAAAAATTATTGTCAGTGTTCGACTATCCCCCACTTATTATTGTCCTCCCAGCAAACAAAAATACTTTTGAGCTCACTTATACAGTTAATAACCGAACACGTGGGGTGATTGCTGACCTTCCTTTCTCCCAATCCAGCCACTGGTCACACCCAAGTTCCGAACACGACTGGCACTTTCTCTTTAATCTCATTGGGCCTAAATTTAAAGTTGAATCAGCTTCAGTGACGTTTATTAAATAATTTGTTTTGACTAGCCCATTAAAAATTAAAGCACTCTTATATGTCAAAATTTGTTGTGTAGTAAATACAATAGGATTTTTTTTTTTTTGGCGCATCCGAAAACACCTCTTCCCTTTTTTTATTTTTTCTTGTTTGAATTAAATTATAAAAATTATATATTATCCAATTAAATAACTACATCCTGTCCCGAGTCAGGCCCCTTATAATGTCAGAGACTTTACTCGTGAGAGGCGTGCTCGAAACCCCAGTGGTACATGAGCACGTAAAACTAGTTGCCCATTGCCCGTCAGTACATAGGTTAATGCATGGACAAGGCATAGTACAATTATGTCGACTTGTTGTGTAGCCACTTTCACAATGGTGGTATATTTTTTATTGAAAAATAATATATACCTTTTGCTGGCTTACTGGGATGGACATTATTACAGAACATTACAACGCATGCCTATTTTGTTATCGCGCAAAAACCAGGTGCATTTGTTTCTCTAGTTCTAAAACTCATTTCTGACGTTACCCGTTAAGTATTACATAACCACCGGCTCGCCAGAGGGCGCATTCACTGGGATGGTACAACATGGCTGCGTCCGTTATATATAATAGCTGTCACATTTAATCGTTTTATTAAATATAAGCTTATACTTGAATATGCATTGCAGTCCACAAGCCATGCTTAAGCACAATAACAGGTTTTGGCACTAAAAGTCGCCGAATGATATCATTGGTATATAAAGGAAGTGCATACAAACATGGTAAAAACAACAACAAAAACACCAACACCAAAACAAAACCATAAGTAATAAGTCAGCTGCAACTGAAGTAAAGGATGTGCACAAGTAGCTAATTTAGACACACATATCACCACCGTCACCACCATCACCATCATCACCATGATACAATGTTGTATTGTTTATGTTACTTGTGTTTTAATTTACTGAAAGCGAACTGTTGTTGATCGTTATAGCAGATACTGTACTTACATTCTTTATTTCTTCAAACACAGTGTGTTCAGATTACTGGTATGGTGACAACTGTGACAAAACCTGTAACTGTAAAATTCAGAATGAAGTGTGTGACAAGAGAACGGGATCTTGTATATCAGGATGTAAAGCCGGGTGGACTGGTACAGCTTGTGACAGTAAGTATCCTTCATAGTTCTCATTATTATAGTAACTAATTAAAAATCATACTGAAGTGTGTGACAAGAAAATGGTTGAACAAAATATAAATCTGATCAAAAAAATTATTGTCAGTGTTCGACTATCTCGCACTTATTATTGTCCTCCCAGCAAACAAAAATACTTCTGAGCTCACTTATACAGTTAATAACCGAACACGTTTGTTGAATAATGATCATAAATTCTTACTCTGGCTTTGCCATACTGTCATTGTGTGTTATCCGAAACTTAGAAGCGTGAGACACTATTCTGAAATCTTATTTTCATAATCTAAATTAATCTGACTCAAACCATAATACAAAGTGTTGGCTGCCTAGAACCTTCGAAAAGTGGTGTGCAATTACACGTGTGTTCTTTACATCAACAGTAGAGGCAGAATTGGTTGCTTTAATGGCTGCTATACAGACTTATTTATCGGCCTCGGTGGTGTAGTCATAAAGCCAATGGACATTGAGATGGCAGGTACTGGGTTCGCATACCGGCTCTCACCCAGAGCGAGTTTAACGATTCAATGGGTAATGTGTAAGCCACTGCACTACACTTCTTTCTCTCCAGCCACTAACCCACTGTACTGGACATACAGGCCAGGCAGCTAATGTTTGTGTCCAAGACAGTGTGCTTGAACGTTAATTGGATATAAGTTCAAACATAAGTATAAACAACAATGTGCCATTATGCAGGCCAGTGAATACAGGGGAAGGAGGGCAGCTCGAGTGTCCTCTAGCTTTGTTCCATTATAAGAGATGATAATAGAGTAACGCTAGAGAACACTCCAGCTAGGGTAGGGGGCGGGGGTGCCACTGATACAGAGCTCACAAAGATGGGCAGGAAAACGATGACTTTTATTGATCCATTACATAACTACTGTCAAGACCTTAGCGCCACCAGTGTATGGACAAATGCATATAAAAGACACACTGCTGCATTATCGACCAAATTGCGAAATAGCCATATCACGTTAGATACCATATAGGCATAGTTTAAAACGTGCTGATGTGGGATATTTTGTTTCAGCCTGTGTCATTGGAAAGTGGGGTCCGTCGTGCGCTAACACATGTGGTCACTGTGTAGGATCAGCGTGTGACAGACAGACTGGAAGTTGTCAGTGCCAGCCTGGATGGGCTACCTCAACGTGTACATGTACGTATCTATGACTGTAACTCAGTGGTAAAGTAATCGTCTGATACTCTGCCGGTCTTCGATCGATCTATGTCGATGGGCCCATTGGGTTATTTTGTGTTCATAACTGATAACACAAAACGTGATATGTATTATCCTGTCTGTGGGATTCTGCATATAAAATATTCCGTGTTGCTAATCGGAAAGAGTAGACCATTGTGGCATTGGCTTTCCTCTCTCATTATGTGTGCGGTCTTAACCATAAACCCAACGCCATATAACCTTAATTAAAAGCATTGAGTTGTTAAATAAAACACCCCTTCCTTCCTTTAACAGTATGTAGCAGCTCAGTCTGCAACGTAACCCATACAAAACGTTACACATTATTTATACATATTTGAAATAATATCTGTTAACGTAAACACTAAAACATACTTTGAACTATCCCCCCCCCCCCCCCCCCCCCCCCAAGTGAGACTGAACACAACACAATGGCTGCTCAAAATATAAATCTGATCTTAAGAAATATTGTCAGCTATAGACTGTTCCACAATTGATCCGTCGTACAGCGTGATTGACAACCGCGCTGGACCAATCATATTTCGCGGTTCAAAGACCCAACTTTTCTTGGACGTCATTACGTTAGACAACAATTTGTTCGATGTGTAACGTTTTTGTATAATTAACATAATTGTCTCCTCCAACCGAATCATAATCATAGTAAACAGATACTTCTACTGACAGTATTTTCCTGCGAAACACGTCATATGGTATTGAAGGTGAAGTTTTGCCGAAATCCATCAAATTCAACGGATATAAATTCTACGAAGGTAAGACTTTAAACATCACTTTCCCTCCCATGTAATGGTATTATTGACTCGTATAATCAGTATTCGATATGTATATTGTCGTTAAACTGCACACAGTCAGACGAATGACCAAAATAAAAGTACATTCACACACGTGAACGATGATGAAACCTAGTGCACTGGACACATTAAGTCAATACTTAACCACACTTTCTACGTTCCTCTGGACTTGATGAAACCCAAACAAAATACATGTGGAATAAAAGGCGAAAAGACCTCTATATATCCCTTCCTTTTTATAACTAAACCATTTCTAACCATGAAGCTTAGTATAACAAAAATAAATGTTTTTGTTGTTGTTGTTGTTGTTTCTCTCTGTGTGTAGGCGTGTGTGTGTAGGGGTGGGGAAGAAGCATATGTGGTTGTGAAGTTTAGGGAGATAATGAAGTGTTGTCTGAAATTTTATAAATTAGGCCTAAACTATATGTGTTCGTTTCCGGTTTCCCGACGTACCCACATTTTTAAGCAACCCCCCCCCCCCCCCCCCCCCAAAAAAAAACCCCAAACCAAAACCAACAAACAAAAAAAACAACAAAAAAAACAACAACAACAACAAAACAACAAAAAACAACAAATCGTGATTTTGTTTTGCAATCGGAACACCTCTCCCGGTTACGGTTTATCGGTTTGATTTGATTTAAGCCAGTGCCTCACGACTAGTATATCAAAGGTTGTGGTATGTGCTATCCTGTTTGTTGGGCGGTGTACATATATACGATAGCTTGCTACTAATGGGAACATGTAGCAGGTTTACACTTTAGATTATACATTTTAAAATTACAAAGTATTTGTCATCCAATAGCTGACAATTAACAAATCAATTTAATTTAGCTGTGTCGTTAAACAAAACAAAGTTTAACTTCAGCTAGTTTTGTATCCACTAGACCACAGTCTCACCCACACCAAAAGAACAATAGTAAATTTGGGCATTCATGTGTAAGACTTGTTTTATGCTCCTCTGTTATCTCATTATGTTCAAGTGTTTGTGATCTTTGACCAGCCCTTTGGTATTCTTAGAATTTTCCACTTAATGGTTTCTGCCAGAGGGTACCGAAGGTAATATTATGTACCCTAAAATTTATATGTTTCAAATGTTTTCATAAATGATAGTAAGAGAACTACTGTTTACTATTAGTCAAGTGCATTAAATGTAATGTTTGACTCCAATTACCCATAACCACCTAGGTGAGGCACTTGGGTCTGTTTTGTTTTTATAACCTACTCTCAAATTATTTTCTGGCAGAAAAGCCTGCATTTGTTTTCTTTTAACTAGTCTTAAAACTATAGCCGGTGTACAACAACTTATAAGATCTGCATGCAGTATGAACTATGAAGAAATTAAACATATTACATATAATATAATATTAAATACTCCAGCTAAATTTACACTAAACCTCAGCTTAACATACTTTGCAGGAATACAACTTCGCACATCATGATTTTTTTTTTAATAAATGGGATTTTCTTTTGAAGTTTTGTTTTTCATAATTATAATATAACCAAAATATTATCAAAGCACAGGCAAAGGTGGGCATCTTATATGCAGCTTTGTGCAACTTTCTAATAGAAATCAAATGGCATTGCCAAAGTTAAATATATTGTTTACTAGTTTTCTTAATGTACTGCTATACTTTTATTTTATTTATTTTTTTAGTCACACTGATTTTGTTTCCTGTTCAACAATGTTTTCCTGAAGTTAAATTAAACTGCTATTAAATTAATAAAGCGATATGTAGTTAAGTTACAAACCAATGTACCCTTTCAAATGGATGTGAACTACTCATCATGTTTGTTTTATTTTATATATTTCAGCAACTGAACTAATGGATTTTAAGTCATTGATTAGATGCCGAAAATGATATTCTGAAGACAAACCATTAAACAAATTACTTTGCATCTTGATATTGAGGACATAATGACAGAAACAATAGAAAAGTTTCAAAAGATATGTGAAAGAAAAACTGGGTCGGGACGTGAAATGTTTGCTGAAACATGAAACACTTTCAACAATTTCATTTAATGCAATATTCATTTTTCTGTGTGTTTGAGATATTGCTGCTAAGGAGTAATTCAGACTTGCAAGACTTGAGATTCAGTTTGACGCCACTCATCAAATGGTAATCTTTAATTGCTCGGTTGACTGTACAAGTTTCGAGGATTTGGAGATGGATGCCACAGAGAGATACAATTTTGAATACATGTGTTTACTTGAACTAGACTGCATGGCGATTAATACGTAAATACCCCTCTCTTTGAGAAAAAAACAAATTTTAGGAAGTATTCTCATAATAAATATTAAACAAATTGTGCGAACTGCAATCTGTGGTTTAATTTCATGTTAAATTAGTGTAATATATAATTTTGCCCATTTTTTTTTTTGTGCATACATTTTGTTTCTGTAGGCGTGTGTTGTTTTGTAATATTCGTTTTTCCAGTACGAACATTAATAATGTCCCTACGTACTGTTTCAGTCCTAACTTTGTCCTACATTTTCTATATTTCATTCCTAATTTTGTGCTGGACATCCTGATTTTATAAAGAGGGGATGGGACACCCAAACGTACACAACCCTAATAGGTCTTGTTCCAACGAATACGGGCCAATATGTTTGTATACATAACAATGGAGGGGCAACGATGTTGTGGTCCCACCAACCCACGCTTAGCTGGCTACGCCGGTTGTGATTGTTTTGGTTTAATTTTGTGTATGACTTTGGTTTCATAAATAGGGCACGTGTTGGTTCACTACTCTTGTATTCTACATGTACACCGCAACAAAAATGTGTACAGAGGTATTATTACTCCAGGCGCGTGTTCACCCACCACCCACGCACCCACCGCACCCCACCTCTGCTCCAGCATATTTTTTTCTAGTATGTATTCCGGGGACAAATATATTTCGCTCGCTACAATCTAAACCACTGCCTGCATAATTCCGGCATAGGCGACCTATATTCTGCTATATAAAATTATAGAACACTGATAGCATTCACCCCACGCCTTGTATTTTAATGCTACTGCTCCCGCACCCATTTTTTAAACACACAATTTGACGCATCCCCGACCAAAAATATAGACGCCATGGTTTCAAACAAGTCCAGGGGCGTCGTCCTCTTGCTCCTCGGCATATCGGAATTCCATTATAAACGTCGAACAACAACAACGACAAGATTTAGGGAAAACACACACACACACACACACACACACACACACACACACACACACACACGAAAAGAAAAAAAGAAAGAAGAAAGAAGACATTTTAATTTATCAGTCCTGAGAAAAAAAGTTAGCCTTGCATATTTTAAATGTTGTTTTGGTTGGATTCGAAGTTCGTCATTTACATGTTAATTTGTTGCGATTTACCTAGTAAGAAATGGTTTCGTCGATTTAAATCACGTTATAATTTCAAATATACCCTGTAGCGAAGTACTTGAATTTCTTCTCCTATCGGATCGTTAATGAAACAACGATATTTCCAAATAAATTAAGGCGAAATATTAATCGGCAGATCGATTGATTTTGCTATCGTCCTATGGGAATGGGCAGCCATTATTGAAATTTCTCTAACCTAGTACCACGTCTGACGAGGGGTGTGGTTAACTCGTCACACGGAGAGGTCAATTATTATTATCTACCCAGAAAATAAAAAAGCACTACATGTGCTTATTTATACAGTTGATAACAGAAATGTATTGTTAAATAATGATGATAAATTGTGACACTGCGTTTTTCATACTGTCATTTTGTGTTATCCGAAATTTAGGAACATGAGACACCATTTAAAAATTGTATTTGCATAATCTAAATTAATTTAAACAAACTATAATGCGAAGTGTTGGCTCCCTTTGACTTTTGAAAAGTGGTGTGCATTACACGTTTGTTCTTTATATCAACAGTAGTGAGAGAAGTGGTTGTTTTAGTGGTTGCTGTGCAGACTTATGTGCCGGCATCGGTGGTGTAGTCGTTAAACCATGTGATAATATGGCTGGTAGGTACTGAGTTCGTATCCCAGTACCGTCTCTCACCCAGATGGAATTTAACGGCTCATTGGGTAAGGTGTAAGCCACTACACATACTTCTCTATCACTAACCACTCACTGTCCTGGACGTACAGGCCAGGTAGTTGATGTGTGTGTCCAGGACAGTGTGCTTGAAACTTAATTGGATATAAGCACGAAAATATGTACAAGCAACAACGTGTTGTCATGCAGGCCAGTGAATACAGGCGAAGGAGGGTAGCTCGAATGTCCTCTAGCGTTATTCCATTATAAGAGATAATAATACATTGACGCTGAGGGTATCTTGATTTCTATTCGCCCATTGTATAATTACTGTAAAGACTTTAGCGTCACCAGTGTATGGACAAATGCATATAAAAAAACTCATTGCAGCATTATCGACCAAATGACGAAACAACCATATCACGTTAGACACCATATAGGCATAGTTTAAAAAGTGCTGATGTGGGATATTTTGTTTCAGCCTGTGTCAATGGAAAGTGGGGTCCGTCGTGCGCTAACACATGCGGTCATTGTGTAGGATCAGCGTGTGACAGACAGACTGGAAGTTGTCAGTGTCAGCCTGGATGGGCTACCTCAACGTGTACATGTACGTATTCATGACTATAACTCAGTGGTAAAGCGATCATCTGATGCACGGTCGGTCTACGATCGATCCCCGTCGCAGGATTCACTAGGTTATTTCTTGTTCACAACTAAAGTAAATAAGACTGTGGTATGTACTATCCTGATCATGCTTATAAAAGATCCTTTGTTGATAGTTAGAAAGAGTAGCCCATTGCGGCAGTGGGTTTCCTTTCTCAGTATGTGTGTTTTCTTAACCATAAGTCCGACGCCATATATCCTTAATTAAAAGTATTGAGTGGTTAATTAAAACATCCCTCCCATGAAACGTCTGTGGCAGCTCAATCTGCAACTTTATCTCACAGTATAGTATATTTTATATTTTCGGAACCCACACAAAACGTTACAAATTATTGATATATATTAAAAATAATATCTATTAATGTAAACACTGAAACCTACTTTCAATTATCCCCCTGAGTGACAAACACAGCACAATGGCTGCCAAAATATAAATCTGATCACATGAATTATTGTCAGCTATATTCCATAAGTATAATTGTCCTCCCAGAAAATAAAAGCACTACTCGTGCTCGTTTATACAGTTGATAACAGAAAACGTTTCGTGAAAAAGGATCATAAATTCTTACACTGGCTTTTTCATATTGTCATTTTGTGTTATCTGAAACGTAGGAGCGTGGGATACAATTTTAAAATTTTATTTCCATAATCTAAATTAATGTCAAAGAAACCAAAGACATATGAACAGTAGTGTGCATTACCGGTTTGTTCTTTATATCAACAGTAGTGAGAGAAGTAGTTGTTTTAATGGTTGCTGTGCAGACTTATGTGCTGGCCTCGGTGGTGTAGTCCTTATGCCATTGGATAATATGGCTGGTATGCACTGGGTTCGCATTCTGGTACCGGCTCTCACACATAGCATGTTTAACGACTCGATGGGTAAGGTGTAAGCCACTACACAAACTTATCTCTCACTAACCACTAACCTACTGTTCTGGACAGACAGGCCAGGTAGCTGAGGTGTGTATCAAGGACAGTGTGCTTAAACCTTAATTGGATATAAGCATAAAAATAATTATAAACAAAAATGTGCCGTCATGCAGGCCAGTGAATACAGGTGACAGAGAGCAGCTCGAATGTCCTCTAGCTTTATTCCATTACATGAGATAATAGTAGAGTAACGCTAGCGAACACTCCAGCTAGGGTTGTGGGTGGGGGTGCCACTAATGCAGAGCTCACTGACAGCGGTAGAAAAAACGATAATTCGATTTTTAATTTTCAATACTAATATGTTTATTGATCCATTGTAATTTTATGGTAAATGCTTTACTTTAGCGTCACCAGTGTATGGATACGTGCATATAAAAGACACGTTGCCACATCATCGATAGGAGTAGACGTTCTCAACCAAATGAAGAAATAAATACTATGTTAGACACCATATACATGTAGGCATAGTTTAAGAAGTGCTGATGTGGGATATTTTGTTTCAGCCTGCGTCAATGGAAAGTGGGGTCCGTCGTGCGCTAACACATGTGGTCATTGTGTAGGATCAGCGTGTGACAGACAGACTGGAAGTTGTCAGTGTCAGCCTGGATGGGCTACCTCAACGTGTACATGTACGTATTCATGACTAACCCAGTGGTAAAGCGATCGTCTGATGCTCTATCGGTCTTCGATCGATCTCCGACGGTGGGTACACTGGGTTATTTCTTGTTCACAACTAATGCAACATTTCGTGGTATGCACTATTCTATCTGGGATTCTGCATATAAAAGATCATTTGTTGCTAGTGGGATTGAGTAGCCCATTGTGGCACTGGGTTTCCTCTCTCTTAACCATAAACCCAACGCCATATAACCTTAATTAAAGGCAATGAATCACTAAATAAAGCATTCCTTTAGTACATTTTATGTTTTAGGAACCCACATAAAACGTTATAAATTGTTGATATCTATGTAAAATAATGTCACTATCGTTAACATCGAAACATACCTTGAATTATTCCCCTTGTGACACTGAACACAAGAAAATGGCTGCCCAAAATATAAATCTGATCACAAGAACTATAGACTGTTCCACAATTACCATAAAGAACACTATTTTTGCTCATTTATACAGCTCATAACAGAAACATTTTGTGAATAATGATCATACATTCTGATACTGCCTTGTTTGTTCTGTCATTTTGTGTTGTATTTTCGAGTCGGTGACAGAAGTAACCAATGTTGCGGGTTTCTTCTGACTCTCAAGATAAAGTTAATGTTCAAGAATCATGTTTTAAACACCAAATAACTGCAGTTTAAAAGTTGCCAATGTATTGTTTTCCAGCCTGTGTTGATGGAAAATGGGGTTCGACTTGCAGTTTCAACTGTGGTCATTGTGTTGGATCTTCCTGTAACAACGATGGAAGTTGTTCGTGTCAGATTGGATGGGCTCCACAAAGATGTATAGGTACGTATTCATTGCCAATACAGTGTACATGCATATTGAAACACTCAACAACTATTGTACAAAGTATTCTAGTATGAAATGTACTAACATGCATCTGGTAGAACAATGTTGTACGACGTAGACCAGAAAGCCTGAATATCGTCAATCGCAGAACTATAAACATGCGTCGGGAAATATCAGTAACTGGGGGAGAAGCACTTAATTTACTTTTCAACTGGGCACGTTTGTAAAGTCAAGAGTTGGAGGCAATGCCCCCACCCCAATTCTCGATATGACGCATATACTAAATACTGGTTTGCTTGCGTGCGTGTGTGTGTGTATGTGTGAGAGAGGTTGCGTATGCCTATGCGGTTTTTTGTGTGTTTTTTTTGCATGTGTGTGTATGTGATTATGTGTGTCTGTGATTGATTGGGTGTGTGTGCGTATATGTGAGAGATAGTGTCGACTGCTGTTGTTATACATTTCGAAAGTACATCTCTAAACGTCAAACTGTTTACAATTAAGAATTTTAATTGATTTGTTTTGCCCTTCATACTTAGCCTGCGCTAATGGATACTGGGGTCAGACTTGCAATAGGAAATGTGGACATTGTAAATGGTCTTTCTGTGATACACGGAGTGGAAGTTGTCAGTGTCAGACTGGATGGGCTCCACCGAGCTGTAAATGTGGGTATTGACTATTAATATAATACACCACATAATACTCTTCATAATTAAAATGTACATGTATCAGAGACGATTTACTAATATCAAAAATGTGCTTGACCTTTTACTAAAACTCATTGTAGCAAAATAACTTCTTGAATAAGCCACTGACAGCATTGCGTTAAGTTCTTGGTTGTTTGTTTGTTTGTTGTTGTTGGGGTTGTGTTTTTTATATATTATTATTGTTGCTTGAGTTGGGTTAGTTTTGGGGGGTTTTATTTTTCGTTTCTATATACCATTGTATCCTACATAAAACGATGATGGTAGTTGGATATTGGTGGTTTATCTCTGTTTTATTACAGCTTGTGCAGATGGCTTTTGGGGTCAGTCTTGTACTAACAGATGTGGTCACTGTAGTGGATCTCCATGTGACAAAGCAAATGGACGCTGTACGTGCCACTCTGGATGGGCTCCTCCGAGATGTACAGGTTGGAATTCGATATTGATCTATTGTACAGTATATAATTCACACGCAATTCATATTACTTTTGAAATAATGCAGTAGATTTGATCTCAAGAAAATTATGGAAAAGAACATTGGTGCTATTCATCACAGATCCGGAATCATGTATGCATGGTTATTGTATACTATGACATATGGCAAACAAATGCTTGTGAATTAGCATACTGAAGTTGATCTGTTATCATCACATTTACCTTTCGTATACATAGTTATATACTAATGGTATCACCAACTCCTAATATTACTATGATTATATCAACACACTATTACATTTTTTTTATTATTCCATGATCTGTACGCCCCAAGAAAGTTATCGTGATGAAACTCGTTCTGTGCACGTGTGTGTGTGTGTGTGTGTGTGTGTGTGTGTGTGTGTGTGTGTGTGTGTGTGTGTGTGTGTCTCTCTCTCTCTCTCTCTCTCTCTCTCTCTCTCTCTCTCTCTCTCTCTCTCTATATATATATATATGTATATATATATATATATATATATATATATGTATATATATACAAAGAAAAAAGTTAAGCACCCCCACGAAATTTCTGACTGGCGAATGATTTTTTTTTTTTTGGCATGCAATTACTGACGTAATGAAGTAATGGCAATGTATGTGAAAGGCAAGAACTACATTCTGACAATAGGAAAACACAAACAATTGTCAGCTGTGGTGAATTTTTAATCACAATATGGTCGCAACTTCACCAGTCGTGTTTTCACCCCAAAACATACCCGTTATAAGTATGGATCTACAGAGTCCATACGACATTTGCAGATTGTCAATTCTGGGTAAAAATTTACGTTCGGTTACCTAGACGACACTGACAGTCCAAACATTCAGTACTGTGTGTACTCTCCACGTGCTCGGATGACCGCCTCAAGCCTGCTCCTCACCCTCCCAGTCAAGTGTCGGATCTTCTGACGAGGCAGCAACAGCCACTCCCGATGCAAAGCAACTTCCAATTCTCTCAGATTCTGTACAGGGGGGTCCAGTTTCTGTATTCGACGGCCAAGAATGTCCCAAATGTGCTCCAGGGGATTCAGATCGGGGCTCATGGCGGGCCAAGGCAAAGTCGTCACAGCGTTGTTCTGGAGATGCGCCGTCACAGCCCGGGAACGGTGAGGCCTGGCGTTGTCATCCATGTACTGAGGCCTTGTAGCGAGTGGGTGGTTGTCGAAATGTGGCACCACAACTGGTTCCAGGACCTGACGGATGCACTGGTCACCTGTCAAATTGCCCTGAATGGTGACCAGGTCCAGCTTGCAGTCATGGGAGATGCACCCCCAAATCATTACCGAGCCTCCTCCGTATGTGACAATTGGTTGGATGTTCTTGGGTGCATAAGCCATATTTTTCCGCCTCCAAACCCTCATTCGCCCATCCGTGACGGGGAGCAGGAACCGGCTTTGGTTGGACCAATGAATCCTTATCCATGTTCTCAGATTCCACGCTCGCCGTTCTAGACAACATGCCAAACGTAAGCGTTTGTGTCGTTCTGACAGTAAGGGACGCTTGATGACTCGTCTGGACGACCATCCCAACAGTTTGAGGCGGTTCCTCACCGTTCTTGTAGAGAGCTGGCGATTGGGCAGCCAGTCACGTTTCAGCGCCGTGCTTGTTGCAAACTGTAGACGCCGTGCCAGCCGCCTCAGTGCTACGTCTTCACGGTTTGATGTCACACGAGGTCTACCTGACCGTGGCAAATCCTTCACAGAGTTGGTTACGGCATGTTTCCTGACGAGTCTGCTAATTACTGTGTAGTGATACCCCAGCTGACGGCCGATGGCTTTGAACATCATTCTTGCGTTACCCATGCCGATTATTTGTGATCTTTGATCCACTGATATTCTTCTTCGATTCATCTTCACTGATAATGATCGAACAGTGCAAGACGGCCACGTTAAATACCCAATTTGGGCATGCACCCATACTGCACTTTGGAAAAGTCATGGGTTGCATTTTGCTCGTGCACGCGACGATGAGATGTGACACCATTGTCATGCTTGCACGATATCTTCCTTTCTATGGAGAATCAAAGATCACAAATAATCGGCATGCTGATTATGAATCAGAAAGCAAAATGCAGTTCATTACGCATCCTGAATAATATTTTTACGGTTATTATATGTATCCAAAACAGACTATTTGATAACAAATATTTTGTATTAACATACTGGCATTAATCCCTTAGCACCGAAGGTACCTTTATGCAAGTAGTTATATAATGATGCTATTGCCAACTGTTAATGTCGCTATATATAGGCAATAAGGTTGATATATTTCATAAAACATGCATGTATCGTACTCATATATATTTTGTTGCTAGTAACAATGAAAAAAATAATGCAATGATTATGATATTACAGTGTTAAACTCGCCACAAATTTACACCAAAACGGTACTATAGATTCATATCAGATATCAAACTGTTCTGTGTAGATACCAACCTGAAATGAAAGTCTTACACAGCACTGACCATTTAAAGTGGACAACAATGTATACATAATGTTGGTATATATATATATATATATATATATATATATATATATATATATATATATATATATATATATATATATACACACACACGCACATACACACACACACACACACACACACACACACACACACACACACGTATCTATAAGAATATAGCTCTACAAAAGCCACATAAGTGATACTCGACAATAAGTCATAAAGTCATATCGTCATTGAATTTAAGATATGGTGAAAATATCGAAACAATTTACGTGTTTATTACCGGACGTTTTCGTAAATGGAACAAGTTCATGCTTCAATTACTTCTCTCACTTTTCACAACTGGAATACTTCAAACAGTCTGCACAAGACATTCCAGCTAATAAACCCGGATATATAATATAACAGGATATAAAAACGTCCTGACTTAAAGAAATGTTACACGAGTAGTATAGTACATTTCCATGACAACTTCTCCGCCGTGATTCTTCCTTTTCCACAACGGTCCTGGGTTTCCACATCACATGATTACAATGGCATGTCCATCGGTCAACTGGCACGTACTTCAGATATTCTCCCGAAGTTGCAATAGTAAACACATAGTTTACCCTTTTCCCACAACTGTCACACAATATATCAGCGTATACGGTACTTGTACAAAACCAAATTGTACTAAATACAAAATCCCACCACATCGTATATAACAAATACAATATACATCACTAATTGTACTAATTAAAACAGCGTATTTAGACTAATAATACACCAACTAACACAATAAATGCACATACAAACATAAGCATCCACACACATTTGTGACAAGGTCCTGTTATGGAGGTCAAAGTAGCGTTTTCATTTTCAGTTTAATGATTACCAGTCTAACTCATTGAATTTTAAAAAAAAGGTACTTTAAAATATCTCAAACTAATTGTGTATGAAACCAAATAGTGATGACATTGTCCTGTCGTTGTCTTTAACAGACATTCAAACTTTGTTGTGTTTGTTGCTTTAAATGGACATTCCTGAGTTTGCTGCAATTTTTAAGATGATATCGACTTATGGAAACTTTTTAACGATTGTAATTACATATCAAATATATTTTTCTGCATAAAATATTAGTGTCTGTATATTAACGTGTTTCTGATCGTTCTAATATTTGTACTAGGTTAAATTTCACTTTATTTCCTAAAATATATTTTTTTCATACGTACGAAATTATTTGAAGACAATATCCAGAGTTGGTTTTTTTTTTACAAATATTAAAATGACCAGGAACACATTAAATATACAGACACTGATCATTGTATGCAGAAAAATATATTTAATATGGAAGTTTAATCGTAGAAATATTGTATTAGTCAGAAACGTATTACAATGCAGCAAACTCAGGAATGTCCCTTTAATTTCAGCGATCGTTTTGTTAGGCACATTTTTACAGCGGTTTAATTTTTTTATTAGTTTAACTGTTATTACGTAAGGCTAATTTTGATTGGCATTTTCTGTTACAAAGTCCATAGTCCCGTAGTCAAGTAAATTTTCTGGAAATGTTCCCCACGTTTCTCCAAAACATTGCAGCAATGTAAACAATGGGATCGTGTGTTTTCGATTGTTGTTGTTGTTTCTTTATCAAATAACTTGCTTGTTTTTGTTTTTGTTAAATCCGTGGCATTTTTTTCGAATACGATTTTATGTCAGCTCGTGATATGCAATAACTATATGTTTGCTCGTTGTTCGCAGACCGTGAACGTATGTGATTTTTTTTTTTTTTTACATATCACGTGTTGACATAAACATCGTATTGGAGAAAATACCTTGAAATAACATCTATGTATTTTTCATATTCCTCACAAATATATTTGGATATTAAACAGTAAAACAAGTTTTGCTAGTTTTGACAATAATTGCCAAATATATTACCAAATAGTCAAATTGACTAATATAAAATTGTTAACCGTTGATCATGGAATACACTGATAAGCAGCACACAAAATTAAAAGTTGCATAAATATAATTATATATTGGTGTCACGTGTTTTCAATATTGAGTTTTTGTTGTTTCTGCAGCTGTTGTTGTTTCTTTACAAAACATTTTTTGTTAAATCCACTGTGTCTTTTTAATACGATTTTTTGTTTTAACTCGTGATGTGTGAAAACCATATAATTGTATTTATTATATTTAGGCATTGTTCGCAAATCGTGAAAATATGGTTTTCACCAATCACGAGTTGACCATAGAAATCACATTTAAAGCTATATTATCATGAAATAACCTCTATGTATTTTTGATATTTCCCGCAACATATATGGATATTAAACAGTTAAAAACGTTTCATTAGATTTGGGCAATAATTGCAACCATTTTTATTTCAAATAGTCAATTCTATTGATGATGGGATAAATCGCTAAATGGCATACAAACTCAAACAAGGTTATTGCATTTTTCACATACTACACATTTACGCACACATTATATTTATTCCTTATATTTTATGGAACAATTAATGGTGTCTCCAGCTTGTGGGAGAGGCAATTAGTATAGTCGTAGAACGATCTCCTGAGGTGTGATGCGTCGCAGGATAAATCGCCCTATACTGACTCGCGATTTTGTCATCTTAACCAGTGCGCTAAGACTGCTATGTCAATGTGCCTGGTATGTACTGCCTGTTGTTTGGAAAGTGCATTAGAAAAATCCTTTACTGCATTATTGGTAGGTTTTCATTTATTTCATTCTCTCGACCAAATAATGAAATAACCATATGTTGCATTAATTATGACAAGGTGTTCTTTTTCAGCCTGTGTCGATGGACTATGGGGTCAGGCTTGCAGTAACCACTGTGGTAATTGTAAAGAATCTTTCTGTGACAAACAGACTGGGAGCTGTCAGTGTCAGACTGGGTGGGCTCCTCCGTATTGTACAGGTAGGTATCCATTACTAATAAAGAGTTACTTCACATATTTTAGATGTCAAACTAACACATTTTGTATTAATATTTCATCAAACAGATATGATACGATAATAAATGTAGCCTCAATAACCACATTATTCAGGTAAAGAAACCCTTTCATATTGTGTAAAATATATGAAGTCAGTAATATCTAAACATTATTGCAAATGAGCTAGCAAAAGTTTTCAATAATATATCTGCCTGGATGCACTTTGAGTTAAAATGACATTGGTCGCTGATTTTGCAGGTGAAAATGTAAATGTTTAGAAACAATTACCCAAATATGAAAGTCCAATTAACACAAATACCGCAAATGCTTTATTTTAACATGCAAACACAAAAAAAACAAAAACATAATTCAGTCGTATATCACCATCTAGATGGAATGGTGATATATTGTGTCCCCTTAAACATCATTTCAGTCTAGTATTTATTTTCAGTTTGTGCTGCTGAATATTGGGGTCAATATTGCAATAAAACATGTGGCCATTGCAAAGCAGAACGTGTTTGTAACAAACAGGATGCAAGTTGTGAGTGTCAATCTGGATGGGCGCCGCCACAATGTACATGTACGTATCTGTTACTAGAGCAGACCAGTCTAAGTTCTAAACAACACTATTCATGATCCTGGAGTGATTCTTCTTCTACTTTGTCATCTCCTTTACTCTTATTATTATTATTATAATATATATATATATATATATATATATATATATATATATATATATATATATATATATATATATATATATATATACACACATATATATATAACAAATAAACTTGTGCTTAACTGTTTTGTTTTCTGAACGCTGGCAGCTTTCAGTGTAAAGCTGCTATTAAAATGTGTTTGTTTATGACTATGAATGCATACGTCAATTATAGAGTGTCATCGTAGTACGTTTTATTTTTTAAATGTCAATAAAAGTAGTGCCGTGATCTCATTTATCAACTTCTGAAAGTCTGTGATCAGAAAAATAGCACATACTTTGATTACACTGGATATGCTAGCTAATATATGATATATAATGTATGTGTGTGTGTGTGTGTGCGTGTGTGTGTGTGTGTGTGTGTGTGTGTGTGTGTGTGTGTGTGTGTGTGTGTGTGTGTGTGTGTGTGTGTGTGTGTATTTGATATGGTGGTATGTACCACATGAAACAAATCCCAATTATTCTACATTTGCTGAACGATCACACTAGGTACGTGAAGATTCTAAGTTCAGCTCACAATTAGATACTCGAAATTGCAATGTCACAATGTCTAACTAATGTTCCTATTTGAGGCTTATCAATTCATATTACACAGAGTTCATTATATTATTCCAGCTTGTGTCAATGGATTATGGGGTCCCTCTTGTCAGAAACATTGTGGACACTGTAGTGAATCTTCATGTAACAACCAGGACGGAAGTTGTCTGTGTCAAACAGGATGGGCTCAACCGACATGCACAGGTAGGCAACTATTACTGCTAAAGAGTATCACATCTTACAGTATCGAATCTAGTACATTTCATCATATATTGTCATGTGACAAACACAACGGAAAACATACTAATTGTCCAATGAATTGTGCTGACACTTGGATATATTGGTTCCAGACATTTATAATACACGTGGAACACATTTTATTATTTTATGTAACTATACACTCATCATCATTCGTTGTCCAAATATATTTTTTCAACTTGGCAAAATGATTGGAACGGTGTGGTTGCGAACAAGCTTCATGCTGTCAAGCCAGTCTTAGGAGAGTGGCAATCCTCCTGTAGGCAGTGCAAGAAGGATGAAGTAGTATTGTGTCCTGCTCGCATCGGCCATACATACTTGGCCCATTCATTTATCTTGAAGAAGGATCCTCCACCTCAGTGTGAGCACTACCAGTATACTCTGACGGTACCCCATTTTGACAACGAAATGTCACGGAATCATTTCGATTCCATCCAAACGTTTATTACAACTTTTACATGATACTGACGTTTATTCTGAATTTTAATTTACTCTATACTGGTGTTTATCATCACATTATTGTTGCATTTGCCATAGTTTGACACCAAATAGCCGATGTAGTTTTCGTGTTGGGGTGTCGTTAGACATCTATTCTATTTTATTCTGTGTTACACTATATGTGAAATTATATCATGCGTCACACATATACGAAATATATGTATACCTAGTGAGAACTGGTAGTAATATATTTGACGGCATTTAAACATATTTTTTAGTTTACATTTCATCATTTCACACAAACAGCAACATTATTGTAGGTTGATCATTTATTATTGTATTTGATGTCAGACAAATATGTGTGAAATATTATAAACACTAACAAACATGATTAGATTTTATTTAAAGTTTACTGTGTGTTTCAGTTTTACAAGTGATACAAAATTAAAATGTTTCTCTGAGGTGCCAGTATATCCTAATTAAAAGTACTCTTTTAAAATATAGCATCAAATAAATTCTTACTCCTATACCCAAGTAATAGTGTATAGCATAACTACCAGTGCAATCTATTTTACAGCGTGTCTTCAAGGTCGATATGGAGTCAACTGTAGTGAATCGTGTGGTCACTGTATAAATGGTAACGCAGCATGTAACAACATTAGTGGACAGTGTGCTGCTGGATGTAGTGCTGGGTGGATAGGCGATACGTGTCACAGAGGTACGTTTTTATATATATATATATATATATATATATATATATATATATATATATATATATATATGCATATTTGTCTGTGTGCGTCTTTTATTGTTTGTATGTATATATGTGGTGTATACTGTAGGTATGGTATATGTATGTATGTGATATGTAAATAAGTGTGTGGGTGTTTGCACGCATGTGCATCTGTGTATATGACGTGTGTGTGTGTGTGTGTGTGTGTGTGTGTGTGTGTGTGTGTGTGTGTGTGTGTGTGTGTGTGTGTGTGTGTGTGTGTGTATATTAGTATATTAGCTCTTAATAAACTTTGCTGGATGTTTTACGAAAATGTATTCTCCTAATTTAGCTGTGCAGGACATATGTACTTATCGCATGTCAAATGTATATTAATGTATAAATATATTTTACAGAATGCTCAGACGGTTATTATGGCATCAAATGCAATAATACATGTGGTCAGTGTATACATGGTAACAAAACATGTGACAAAGAGAGTGGACATTGTCCTGGTGGTTGTGATGCCGGATGGACAGATGAAACATGTAAAACAGGTATGATTATAGTGAATAAAGTATTGCACTTCTTTTTATTAATAAAATGGTTCCTACAGTATCATTAGTGACAGAGTACACACTGTGAATTATTTTTATCTTCTGATACATACATAACATTTAATGCTTGAGCATTTGACTTCCATTATGGATCTTTTTCAAAAACTAATTAATGCTATGGGAGGCCATGCAATTTATACAAAGAGTATACTATGTGGTTGAGGTTGGTTGGTACATGTGTTTCCTATCCATATTTTGTACTTTGTTAGCCAACTAGGCAGGCGCCGATTGTTGGGAAGGTCATGCTTATCTTTTGTGAACAGCTGATGTAACTGTTTGAGATTTATTCAGCCGTACATGTTATCGCCACTAGTTAAATGTGTAATGAGCTCTGCCGTGCGTAGGTTTAGTTATGTCAAATCAGGGTAGAAGCAATAGTCCTACAAAAGGCAAATAAGGAAGTTCGTATCATCGCGAGAAGTGGCAGTTCTAGTATAGGCAAAGTATCTGAAGGCGATTCATTGGAGCAGTCACATTGTCAACACATCTTGCTTCTGTATAGATGTTGGAAGTGTTAATGGTTTTGTCATTCAGGTTGTGGTGAATCATTTTCCGTAGATATGACCTTATGGAAATGTGACATACGTCTTGTGGCTTCAGGATAACATTATATTTAATGTTTGTGTTTTAGTTCCTAAATGTTTATCAAATTTTTCCCTTTTAAGTTGAGCGACAAAACCGTTATCCATGAAAAAGAACACATATCTGCACAATGCAGAGTCTACGAAGCATTTCGCAAAATTATGGTTGATTCCATGAATTTCTATCTAGTGCCTTGTCTATAGGAGATCTTGTACTCTTTGCACCATTCAAAGAGGTCTGCAACTCAAGAACATTTTTCTGAAAACTAGCTCAGGATAGCTTTCATTTGAATTCGATGAAAAGCACTTATAAATCACTGTTAAAATTATGTGGATATTTTGCAGAATGCCAACTGGGCAGATATGGTAACGACTGCAAAGAAAAATGTGATAACTGCAAAGTTTCAAACTGCAGTGGTATTAATGGCACTTGTCTTGATGGGTGTATTGGCGGATATACGAGACCTGATTTTGGATGTAAAGAGAAACGTATGTAGATACAGATAATATTACATTAGTGCTAGTGTAATACTAACTTTATTGAATACATTTATAAACTACACTCTTTCCCTGAATTTGGAAACAGTTTTCATCAATTGCAGTAGATATTTATGTAAATGTCATATTTTATTTTCACAGTCTGTTATTTACTAATATATATTATATATGTATCCATAATACAATAGATGTCTATAACTAGGTCGTCAAAGTACCACCATAACGTTATATTATAAAAATAAAACACAAATTATAATGTGTTGTTTGTTTGTCTCTTTCTCGCAATATCTAATCTAATCGAATCTAAGTAATATATAGTTGCCCCCAGTTTACTGTCAATTTCCAAATCTATGGCTATTTACTTAGTTACAAAAATAGTGTACGTTTCTCACAACATGAAGCAAAGCGAACAAAATTACTGGCAGTTTAATCTTGAGTGTTCATATACATTTTAAAAAACTCATACTAGTTTAGTTATAATATATAATTGTTTTGGACACAAAATTAATAACAAGAAAGTGCAACACTCATATGCAAATTAATTATCCTTCTAAATTGACGATTACCAAACCATTGCATTTTGTTGAAAACTCAACTCAATTAGCAAAATAGCACTGTAATATTTTCTTTTCAAAATGGTAGAGATTATGCTTTGTTATTAGAAAAATACAAAATAATTATGCATGTACTTTGTCGTACATAATTTGTCTCAATAAGTCTTTACACATGCCATCTTTCATAAGAAAACTAAATTAATCCGGATAATTGAAGTGATTGTAATCTGATGTTTTAAAACTCTGAACAGCCATGATAAATTATGGCTTTGCGTTTATTAATATATTTGTATTTTTACAGTTGTTGCAGGAGGTAACAAAGTAGGCGTTGCCGCTGGTGGAGCAGCAGCTGCAGTAGCTTTTGTTGTTGTGATTGTAGTCGTAGTGGTCTTCTGGAAAAGGTATGCAATGACCATGAAATCTTGAATTTACTTTGTGTTGGCTTGTCTAAATAAAAATACATGACACTGTATTTTCTTTACTTGAGATCCTTCAAAATGCATTTTGTTTTTTCTGCTACACCTCTTCCTAATTAATTGAAATCTGCACATAATATATATATATATATGTATATATATATATATATATATATATATATATATATATATATATATATATATATATATATATATATATATATATATATATATATAGTATGTATGTTTGTACGTATGTATGTATGTATGTATGTATGTATGGATCTCTATATATTGTATGCATGTCGATGTTGACGATTCCATACAAAGATATTAACGCACGGGCGCAGGGGATAATTAAATCCTCTAGATTCACAAATTGTCCCATATCGTTACTGGGACTCGAATCTATGGCACCGAATCGCCCGAATTGCCACGATACCTTCTGAGCTATTGAGGCATCCATAAAAAGGATGCTTTTTTTTTAACCCAGCTATATGCATGGGACCTACAAGTTACGCGGTCGATCCCCCTTACAAGCAAGAAACAGTGGGCAGACCTGGTACTGGCAAGTATATATATGATGTATGTATGCATGTATATATGCATGTATGCATATATGTATGTATATGTATGTATGCATGTATGCATATAATATATAACCTGGGTGTAATATTGACCTCTCGTTTATTATTCTGACTTTCCACTAGATATGATAATTCACTTCGACAACATATTCTTTGTCTAGGTTACTGATCCTTTACTTATTAACGATGTCCCAATGATAATCTGTTAACAGTTAGTAGCTGACACAGAAATTGTAGACATGATGTCAACATTTTAGCAGCTTGTGATACTTCTGTCTGACAGTCAGATAAGGATATTAATTTTTGAAACAGTTTATAGATAACTAATTATTGACCATTGATTTTTCCTTTAATTTTCTAGACGACAAAGGAATGCAAACACAGATAAAGAAGACTTCAGTGATTTAAAATGTACATCGCCTCCTCCAGATGAAGGTGAGATCCACTGACTATGTATATATGTTATTTTCGGTATCATCAATATCGTATATTAGTAATCAAGTTGTATTATGCGAGCCTCTGACCAGAGGCTCGCATAATACAATTTGATTCCTAATATACGATATTGATGATACCGAAAATAACATATATAATAACACGCACACGCGGACACACACAGACATACATACATACATATACATATACATATACATATACATACATACATACATACATACATACATACATACATACATACATACATACATACATATATATATATATATATATATATATATATATATATATATATATATATATATATGTATGTGTATATGTATATGTATGTGTATGTATGTATGTGTGTGTGCGCGTGAGCGTGGGCCTGTGCGTGTGTGTGTGTGTGTGTGTGTGTGTGTGTGTGTGTGTGTATGAGTGTGTGTCTATTACTATTAGTTTATTATTCAAATGGTATAGTGTGTTATTGACATTTATGTATGTAACACAAACAGGCTAATAATAAAACTAACACGTCATATTTTATTTTGAACTATGTTGTATTCATAAACAATAACAGTCACTCTACCATGTTTGTTTAAAGTAGCGTTATTTATGTTGAATAGCATTGAACATATAATCAGAAGTTAAATCTGTATTGCAGACTGTCATTTCAAACTCTTACCAGTCCAACTGGAAGGGAGTATGTCTCTGTATATCTGTATTGCCGTCCATCATACATTGTTTTTTGACAAAGCCTTGCGATACTGAACTGCAATTTTGTCTGTTACTTTAGTATGCAGAATTACACATCAGATTTCAATTTTATGGGGATCTGTACATTGTTGTAAACATTGATTGTCCTTTATAAATCAACACTATACATATTAAAATACATTAATTATGCAAATATTAGCTTCTGTTTACAGAACCATCAGAAGTATTTCCACATATAATTCTGTTTTTTTCATTATTGTCATTGGTATTTTCAGACACAATATAATACAGACACCACACATGCGCGCACACACACACACATACACACACACACATATACAACACACACACACACACACACACACACACACACACACACACACACACACACACCACACCACACCACACCACACCACACCACATACTTTGTAACTGCTATAGGCCTACCTTTATATATTACCGGTAAAATTTAAAATAAATATAGATATAAACATTGACTATACACACAACACTATATATATATATATATATATATATATATATATATATATATATATGCGTGTGTAGTCACTGCATGATAAACTACTTTACACACACACACACACACACACACACACACACACACACACACACATGTATGTATGTATGTATGTATATATGTATATGTATGTATGTATATATATATATATATATATATATATATAATGATGAAAGAAAACGTGTACAGTATAACAGTATATATGTATATAAAAACAATTTTAATAAATATTGTTTTACCTGTTTCAATTAGTCATCTTCAGAAAGGAACTGCTAAATATGACGGCATACATATTATGACGTTCATGCAGTAGAAGCGGATTGATAATATTATTACTTAATTACGTAGTGGGTGCTTTTATCTAGCGAAGAGCATTAAGAAATCTACTAACATACATTTCTTCTGTCTTTCTTTTCGTTTATCATTGGTATATATGAGATAAAATGGGAAAATGTTGAATTTAATATCTTGTTGTGCCGCATATGTATTTAAATCTTGTTTCTGGTTGTTTTATTTGCTGTTTGTGTACGGGTACTCTGGCTCTCAGTTGAATGGTATGACCAATGTATTGGTATTTGCAACTTCGGCATGTAATTACATAAATAACGTTGTTAACCGAACAATCCATATCCCTGTGCACCCAAAGTAAACCTTTGTGGTTGAATGCTATATGTGTGCATATGCCACAGTTACTTCAGTTACATTTGTAACACTGCATGTATGTGCTACTGCTGTAGATTCAAATCGTGCTTTTGTCAGTATCTGTTTCAAACTTTTGCTATGTCTCTTACTATTTATAATTGAAATGGATGACATGTTTTCATTTGTTTTAAAATGTCCAATTCTGACAAGATCGTTTTATATATTTTCGGTTTCTGCGGGTTATGGGTGGATACAAATACGAGCAGCCTTTTCGCTGTAACGATTTGTTTTGGTTTTAAAAAATATTTTCTATATAATACTACCGCCTTTTCGATACTATCTGATATTAGCTGTCTTAGATAGCCTCGCATTTTAAGATACATGGTGTTTTCCCGGAGATGTTGACCACGTGTTTTTATATTTGACACAACCATACAGATACGCCGTGCTAGATTATGTAGTATACTTCTTCTCTTATTTCTCGCATAACAGGATAAGAAAGAAAGGTACTGTTTGCTATTAGTTGGTTTGTAAAATATATCAGTTGATTACTAAAGTGTCTAGAAAAGGAATTTTCTTTGCGTTTGTTTCCATAGTAAAATCTATGTTACTCTTCAGTGTGTTAAGTAACTCGTGAAATAATTCCAAACAGTTTTTGGACAAAGGGCACAGTATGAAACAATCATCTAAAAAACATTTCCAGTTCTTCTTGAAATATAGCTGAAAGTCTGATTCAGATATATTATATTTGCAATTTTAGTTTCTAATATTTGTTCTACGTAACCTAAAGTCAGTGTGGCATAGTTTGGTATCATTTTGGTACCCATTACCGTCCCTTTAATCTATTTGTAGTGTTTCCCCAAAAAGTAAAATATATTGTTTTTCATATATTTTCTATATATAATTAAAGACTTCGAAATTCGTTCTGGTAAAAGTTTGGTATATTTGGTTAACCAGTATGACACTGCATTTATTCCAAGGTTATGTGGTATGTTAGAATATAATTTTGTTACATCAAATGTTACCAGTATGCTTTCTTTCGTTGTCTTTTGTGGCAGGTTGTTAATGAAATTCATAGTGTGTGTGTGTGTGTTTCTCTTTCTGTGTGTGTGTGTGTGTGTGTGTGTGTGTGTGTGTGTGTGTGTGTGTGTGTGTGTGTGTGCATTAACAATTATTGACTTACCTTTATATAGTACCGGTATTTTAGGTATAGATAATGACGATGAGTGTGAAATCGATGAAGAATTACATAAACGGTGCTACAATCCCAAGACGGAAGACGATAACGTGTATGCAAATGTAGGACAAACCCAGATCGAAGTGGCTAACTTGCATTCATTTATCAAGGGCAAAACAGAAGGTGATTTTCAGGAAGAGTATGAGGTAAGCCTCATTTCAAAATAGACCACAGATTGAAGACAGCAATTAGCTTTCTAAACCTGTTTCGGTCATTGAAACAGTTGCCATCGTATGACTGTTTCTGTTGATTGGGTTACTATCCATTTGTTACTGTCTATGCATGGTGAATGTTGTATGCAAAATGTTTTTCGTAGTAAAGAAACAAATCATTGAAATAGTATTTGGATTGGAGTGACATGTCACCATTCTACGTACGTACTGGTTCGTCATCCATATATAAATGTCTATATGTTTAAAACTGAAAACTATTACAAATGTGATTGCCATAAAGAAAGGCATCCAAAAGAAGACAAACCGACAAAATCATATTTAAACTGTTTCTTTATTTTCAGTTGCTGCCATCTGGTTTAGAAGCCAGTCACAATGTTGGAAAGAAACCCTGTAACAAAATCAAGAACCGGTTTGTGGCCATATTTCCTTGTAAGTACATAAAACATATAACCAGAAGTTAAATCTCTATACATAAAACGCGTTCTGGAACTTGTGTCTTTTTAAAAATGATTCAATTCAAATATCACCTTTAATATAACATTGAATGCTGGATGGTCTATATTTTAGAGCGCAATTAAGTAACAATTACAAAAGAGTCAACAAAAGAGATGGTTACTGAAAATTTGGCATACGGTTACAAAAATGAGATGATATCGGAACATCTAGCATACTTATGTTCATTACTCTCTGGTATAGGATAGTTGTGAGCAATCGCATCACATCGCATCGGTTCTGATTCATTAGCACATACGTGTGTTATTAACACACACACACACACACACACACACACACACACACACACACACACACACACACACACAATGTATAGCTCACTACATATTCGTATTTATATTATTTGTGATGTGAATATGATGACTGATTCTTCCTCCTCTTGCACGTTAATGATGTGTTTATAATACATGTATGAAGTTCCTATATGGATCATTCTCCTAATACGTGGCATATTGTTAAACTCATCCCCAAATTAGAAAAAAGGAAGAAAATTAAGAAGAAAAAGTCAATCAGACAATTATACATTAATTAAAGACCCTTAAAAGGAACATTAGCAGACATAAAGAATACATGATTGAAAGGTTAACTGTATAATAAAATAACGAACGATGAACTATATGGTTTATGTATTCCTTACTGTATATCTGAATTCCCAACAACGAGAAAGATGTGTTATTTCACCTTTTGCTATTTTGTATGCACTGCAAAGCGTCTGACAAAGTACCGACGTTAAACATTACAAACGTGATCCGTAAACAATAACGCCTTATACACGGCGTCATTCTGATTTTTTTTCAGTAGGAATCCTTTCAGCCAAAAACATATTAAAAAGAACAATTAGCCTTTACTGAAAATAAAAACATACTTAATGTCAGCTCCTGATATTTGTCTACACCTTTAATAGCGTGAAAAACCTGAAATGTACATGTAGCAAATCAGATCCATGAAATTTAATCTCGGAGACTGGGACTTTATAATGAATGAATGAATGAATGAATGTTTAACGACACCCCAGCACGAAAATTACATCGGCTATTGGGTGTCAAACTATGGTAATGCAAATAAATAAAGTGATGATCAACATCAATATAAAAATTCAAGACTTAAACAAAAACAGTGTAAATAACTGTGCTAAAACACAAATATCACAGAATTTTACGGATACTGAATTTTACTCAAAACTTCAATTTTGTGCTGTATTGGCCATTCTCAAAGAGAATGTTACACCCCTGCACCACGGTGAGGTTACAGCACACACAGGGAGGAGGGGGACTTTATAATAACACAACACTGAATTATTTTAATATACAAAGACCCCAATATGAAATATACAGGTTTTATCAGGCTGAAATTAACCCCAATTCTTAACATGTAAGGTCATCCTTGTTTGCTACACATTAACATTGAATCAACGAACAACAAATACAAAATATTGCATACAAAGATGAACTATATGTGGCTTTCTCCTTACAGACGACCATTCTCGAGTACATCTTGAAAAATCGTCTGAAGAAGGATCATCTGATTATATCAATGCCAACTACATTGGTGTAAGTATCCAATAATAATGTATACAATTTTAATAATTTAAGAACAATGACATGAAACACGTTAATATGTCCATTCAAATTGTTAAATATTGATATAAAAAATGTAATGGAACTGTATACTGTGTTTCCTACTACATAAGCGACGATCAGATAATATACCAGAGAGTATTGTGGGTAAAATTATACGTCAAGACAAGTTATGAAATATGGATCCTAAAACAGGTCAAAATAGTAAAGTGAGAGCTCCGTATGTCTACACAATCAATTAAGTACCCCACCCCACCCCTACCCCCCAAAACGTATGTCTCTGGTCAGACTAAAGTTCCAGAATTGATGCGGAGATGCGGCTTTTTGATGTGTTTTTATTTTTATTTTTCTAAAGCATGGACTGCACAGAACATGTGAGTATATTTGATACCGAAATAAGGGGTATATTTAAATTGAAATCAGAATGCACGTCCTAGTTCATATGCGATGGCATTTTGGTTTTATCTCATAGCAAGAAAAGCCTGGAAAAAATCGACGTCATACCGCGGGGAAAAAATGTTGACGTGCGAGGGTCAAAATCAATTGTGCACTGACTAGAGACAAGAAATTTCTTTTGTTTGGCCTAATGTTCATCTATTTAATACAACTCAGCTTTAAATTGACGTGTCAGGCTATCGCTGTCAATATGCAGATTACACTCAGTTGCTGCTTACCTATATTCTGTCTTGGAAACCAAGCATACCTAAATATTACTTTGACAATTAAAATAAAAATAAAATAAACACTCAAATGCAGCATCATTTTAGCCCTTAATTGTCCCAATGCATGTTCACAAACACGCTCGTTGTAGTTACAAACTCTAACATATCCTGAGTGTATACCCAAAACGATAGGGGTGGGGTGGGGATGTGCTGTATTGGCGAGCTATGGACAATTTGGAATAACCTTTAGTGAAACGAAATCCTGAATAAAACGTTAAATACCAAAACACATTGACTCCTCTGCCGACATTTTGTATAATTTGCATCAATTTTGTAGGGCAATTCAAACTTAAATAAGAGAAAGAAGACAGGATCAGATTATTTAGCAGTGTGCAAAAAGGATAATATTTACATAAAAGTTTGAATGAAGACCTAAAAGTTTAAATTCCGATCTATATGTCCACGCGCGAGGTCTCGTTAAAGGGACATTCCTGAGTTTGCTGCATTGTAAGATGTTTCCGAAAAAAATATATTTCTATGATTAAACTTACATTTGAAATATATTTTCTTGTTCAGAATATCAATGTCTGTACATACAATGTGTTTCTGGTCATCTTAATATGTGTTAGAAGCCCAAACTTGATTTTGTCTTCAAATAATTTCGTACGTACGGAAAAATATATATTAGGAAATAAAATGAAATTTAACGTAGCACAAATATTAGAACGATCAGAAACCCGTTTAATATACAGTAACTAATATTTTATGCAGAAAAATATATTTGATATGTAATTACAGTCGTTAAAAAGTCTCTGTTAGTCGATAACATCTGAAAAATTGCAGCAAACTCAGGAATGTCCCTTTAAGACCGCTAAGGTGCACAACTGGTGGGGAAAAGATGGGTTGGATCTGGGAAAATGAAAGCTCCGTGTCAATAGATATGAAAGGTGAATTTTGTGCAGAAATATATTTTTTGAGAATGCGGATCCGTCTGAACAAGCAAAAATCAGACTATGGTGTAGTCCAATCGTCAAAGTGGTATAGTGATGCTGACGTGTCCGATATCAATGTGGTATTAATGTAAAACAAAGTAAAGTCGGCCCCTCTTCCTAGTTGTTCTTAGAAATGAAAATCACCCTAGCGTTCAATCATTCCCAATCGATACATTCCAAAACAACAACGAAATGGAGGACTTCCAAGCACGTGCGTTGTTCGTCTTATCACGGCGATCTCCAGACTGGGAAGGTTTGATTATTGCCTAACCCTAACGCTTGTACTGAAACATGTTTTTACTTTCAGGGATACAAGAAGAAAAAGGCATATATTGCAACACAGGGTAAGACGTCAATTGAATATATTGAAAGTTAAACAAATAATAAAAACCAATAAACAAACAAAAGAAAAACAAAATAAGTGAAAATGTCATCTAGCAGCTATTCTGAATATAGCTAGCATGTTTTCGATCCATTGGTTTAAGTTTTTATTTTAAGTAAAAAAACCCACCTCAATGACTAAACAAGTACCTTATTTGATGTGAATATGGAAGG
>NC_054699.1:11705369-11746534 GCF_016097555.1 Gigantopelta aegis | reverse complement strand
GTGTTGTTTCTACAGTGCAACCTAATATAATGTACACCTCAAAAAGCATATGTATTGCATATAGTTTTGTACAAATGCAATATATCATATTAAACAACGAAATGTTTTAAAATAAAACTCCTGAAGATATTTACTTTCAGTTGGGTGTGTGTACTCAGGTATATATGTAGAGACAACACAGATAGTCAGAGTACCTCTACCCCTTTAAAGAATTCCATTAAAACACATGCACTTGATTGACCCCTAGATTATGAAGACCTTAACAGGCACATCAAAGAAATATCAGTATTAAAAAAATACACTGTCTGAGGAAGGAAACACAAACATGACTGTACCTGTATGAAGTAACGACTTAATGTCCTGAACATTAGTGTTGGGAGGAAGTCCTGTATGCTGGGTGTGGGTGTCTTCAAGTTACCAGGTGTGGGAATTTAAAATCCATCGGCCATGCTGATTTTCATAATGAACCATCAAAACCATTGGCAGCCACCAATATTCCTGACTATATTTTATTTATAGCCTACTGTAGTTGGAGGTTTTAATAGTTGTGATATCTGGAATAATCATGCAGCTTTAACACATTTATTTTTGATTAATTACTGAAAAAAAACTATTTTTAAATGACAAAATTACCCGAACATCTATTTTCTTGCATTATTTTCTAATCCGGATGAATACAATATGTACATTAGATGTATTCCTACAATCTGTAATCCAGCAATTTATTTAGCTAGTAACATTAGGTAATACAGCTTTAACAATAAAATAAATTATCACCTTAACCCAAGGCAGATAATCAAATCTGAAAAAATTGGTTCTGAATCTAGTATAAACTCAAAATGCTTTTCATGAGAGCTAACTAAGTGATTATTAAGAAACAAAAATGATCTGGAGATCTAAGTATATGTTTAACCACCTTACTGTTATGTACAAGTAAGAACAGAAGGCCCAATAGTGACAACATATTTAATTATGTTTTTGGTAAAGTTTTTCTTCAAATTTACTTTAAATTTTGCATAAAACTACAAATTTGTCTAAAATATGACTTAGCACCCTATAAATATGTCAAAATGACAATAAAAAGTTTTCAGAATTTCATACATAAAAAATTAACAATGTTAATGGAAACTAAAGACATTAACCCACTATTGGCACATGCTATTTTTAATATAAAAATAAATTGCTATTAAAATCTTAGTTCAGGTTGCCTATATATAATACCATATTTAAGAGCAGTTGCATATGGCAAGTCAAATACCATGTAAAAAGAAATGATTGAAATCTTTACATTATGAATTATAGGCCAAAACCAACTTTTCTTCAGTGCTAACTTTGATTCAAACTCCATTCAGAGCCATGTACAGAGATTATTGTCACGGTCAAGGTCATTGTGAACTTGCATGATCGAGTGATGGCTAATTAATCAACCAGTATAGTTTAATTAAATAAAATGACAAAATCATAATATTTTTTATTATGCACTGAATATGTGCTATAGGGTGTATACTACCAAATCAAATCCCATAGACGACAATAGTAACATATACGGCTAAAACTCCTACCTGCAACGTATCAACCGACATAAACGCCACGGATATAAATACTACCACCCCTTACACTTAAAGTGAATCAGAAAAAAATGGGGGTCAAGCTGCTCGTTTCTGAGATAACGGGTAGCGTCTATGACTACCCTAGTTTCGCACAAAATTTGAGTACTTTTTTTTACAGGTACCCCATACATGTTTCAAGCACAAGGCTACCTGACACATTGGTACTAGATGAAATAAAATTGCACATTTATTTTACCCAGATGAAACTATTATTTTTTACAACCAACACACTCACATTTATAACCAATCACAGGATTTGTGGTGTTCACTTCTCTATCAAAAGTTCGGTGCACCTCGAACTTTGACCCAGCCGGAAGTTATTTGGTATAGTACTACCTTTACAATATGCACCGACCATGTACGATGTTTATAATTATTTTGACCATTAATAATAATATTACATCGTACATCTAATATAATAATTACTCATCCACCGTGTTATTACCATATTTTAAACGACAAAGTGCATGGTTTTTATTATTCGCGAAAGTTCGTCGAAGTGTTTTAAAAAAACACATATTGCTGCCGTTTAAGGCAGAGCAATGACGAGACGTTTAACATATTATTAATATATGTCATATGTACCATTGGATGTCAGTTTAAATCAATCACGTTACTAATGTAATTTGGCCATTGTGAGTTCATTTCTTCACGATACTCTGGGTAGTGGATAGTAGACTCCTTACACTACTTCTGCAAACTGTGGTCTTTCTAAATTTATATATTAAAAAAATAATAATAATAAAAACGACAAACAACCACCCAAAAAACCTCGAATGTATTCGGTTCTTTGGGAACTGAATAACGAATGTGTATCGCGGATAGCCTGTATTCGGTGCACCGACTACGTGAGTGAATCGTTTCAGTTCTAACGTCCACCAAATTGCCGCACAAATAATTACAAAGTGATAAAAGTACCTCGTTAAAAAATGTTTTAACACTTTCTCATGTCGAAGATTTACACTCATGAATAAATATACATATATGCATATTGTATCCACTTGGGCAACATTATAATTGCTACGCATTTGCATCTAATCCTGATGTCGTGCAGAAGTATATTTACTCATAAATAAATGTGTTCCATATGCAAATTCGTCATGCCAACCATTAGGAAACCTACACGCATAAGTATAACTATAGTCTAATTAACTTGCTATTATGGAGGTTACTTTGCAATTTTATCTGCCAATGAGAAAGCATATATTACACCCAGAGGGTAATCACATGTCAACAACAATGCATGGTGTGGTTACAACGACAACTTAGAGTTTTACCTATACCAAATATGTCTGTCTCTGTAAAACTTTGGTGAAAAACATAAAACTTGGCACATAGACACCTTGACCCATTACACACGTATTAAGATATGGACCCAAGTCGGCAGCACCCACTGTTTGCTCAGGGATGATCTACAAATGTCCATCCTTTTCAGTGTAGGCATTTCGTAATAACTTTCAACTACTTGCATTCAAATGTATGATTATCACTGATTGTTAATGCTACATCATTTCTAAATGTACTTTTGAATAGATGAGATGCATACAGGAGATATATCGGGGTGATACAAGGGTGAGAAATATTTTGGTGGGAATGAAACCATTAGTATGAGTATCTGACGATATATGTACTGTAATCGACTAAACCTGAGCACAGAAAGACCCTTACTATGTGCAAAGAAGGCGATTGACAGTGCAGATCAAAAGAAGAGAAACAAGAAAGATCAGAAATGGTTCAGAAGGTATTATGTATTATATAATATAGATTACAGATTAAAAAGCAACTTGTTATGATTAGGACATCCTGCATGGGTGGAACGGTTTCAATTGTCTTACACTTTTGGCACTAGGTCTACCTCACCTTCTTTGCTCGACCTAAACACAACCCACGACTCGTTTTATATTTTGAAAAGAAGCAAAAATAGTGTCACATCCTGTGAAGAAGGGCCAATTATTTCTCTTTACCCAGGACATCATGTATACCACAGAGTCTGCATTCTCGAACACCTTTGCTCACTTTTATTTTGAATTTTGTGTTGCTGCTCGTCATATATCTGTCCCACACCACATCAACTTGTTTAGAATGTTCTAACTATGTGGTGATACATGTAATATTAATGTACTGTTGTCATTCTGATGAAATATCAGGTTGCTGATATGAACACGATTCCATGAAAGTAGGCAGGTGTTTTACATTATCCAACCATAAAACAGGACCTTTTTGCATTCCTCACTACCAATTGTCGCCATGCTATTCTTAATGGTTTTGTCAACAGTCTGGTGCGCGCTGTTGACATGCACATGCTTGCCATCAGAATTAGCAAGTTATATCATGGGGGTGTGGTGTCACCTGGAAGAGGAATTTATATGGGTAGTATTTTTGTAGTATTTGTTTTCTGGCAACACACCACTATTGGCCTCGAGTTCAGCCAGACAGGTGGTCAGGGAGGCCCGACCTGATCAACCGGCTGGTCACGCCAAGCTCAAGGGCAATCAACTTTTCTTTTGTTATATTTGCCAAGAACAAACATTGATTGAATGACCACGTGCATTTCTTGCTCTTGGGGCGGTGGCTAGGGTCAATCAGGCGATTTACTTATTTTATTTGTATTGCCTGAATATATCAACCATGTATCCCTGGTACGAGTGTCTGCAGGTTATCTGCAGCATCATATTCCTGTGCTGGACTCCGTGGTGGGTGGGGGCATGGTTGATGAATGATACAAATTTGAATTATGGATGAAACCAAAATTGATACCATTGATGGAACCCTGAAAAGGGTCCATACCGAGGTTTCAGACTCTACGACGTCAGGCAAGGAGTTCATGTCTTTCATTAATGTTAAAACAATCTAAAACACTTTCTTCGCAAACGTGACCAAGGTTTCTCGTTATCCGGCCATCTGATGACGGGGTCTTACTCATGCTGTATCCATTTGCGATTCAGAAAGAACTTCAAGGCTTGACCAGAGAGCCAAATAGTGTAAAGACAATGTGGCATGAATCTTTGTTGTCCCTGCGTGTGCTGTAACCTCACCGTGGTGCAGGGGTGTAACATTCTCTTTGTGAATGGCCAATACAGCACAAAATTGAAGTTTTGAGTAAAATTCAGTATCCGTAAAATTCAGTGATATTTGTTTTTGCACAGTTCTTTACACTGTTTTTGTTTGTCTTGAATTTTTATATTGATTTTGATCATCACTTTATTTATTTGCATTACCATAGTTTGACACCCAGTAGCCGAAGTATATTTCGTGCTGGGGTGTCGTTAAGCATGCATTCATTCATTCATTCATTCATTCATTCATTCAGGATCTTTGTTGATAGAATATGCCCCTGCGAGCCATTCTAGACACCTTCTTAGATCTAAACTTCTTTGTAACATAGCTATTAATGTGACACCACATTCCTCTCTTAATTCATCCAACGGAGTGATAAGATCAGTAGATATAGAGGGATTTGCTGAGATTAGAGATTTGTGACAATCTCTCTCCTCAAGGTATTATTTCTGCCAAGAGGATAAAGATTTGTCAAAATAATGAACTAGTTTGGACGAGTACTTTGATCCTTACATTCAACACACTATTACCTGTCAGTCAGTCAAGGATGGTTATTTAAACATACCAGTTGTTCCATTTATTCCAAACCCCTTGCAGTATTTTAAATGCCAAAAGTTTGGACACTGACAAAATTCATGTCGTAGCAAATTGGCATGTAAATATGAGCATGACCGTAAGGCATATCAAAATGATATGGTTTGCTCCAATTGCAAGTGCCTGAGGTGGAAGTTTGAGAAACAGGTCCAAAAGGTAAAAGTTGAAAAGCATCTGTGTTTTACTGAAGCAAGACAGGTTGTGGAGACTGTGACGTCTGTTACAGCAGGTAAAACCTATCTTGAAAAAGCTCAGAGATAGGCAGCTAAAGCTACTCACAAGGTTCAAGTGCTGGGCAGCCAGGTCCTAATAAACCTTTGCCAGGAAAAGGCACTAAAGGTCAGAAGAATGATTGCTTTTCAGGATACTTAAAGAAAACTAAGCAACGCTTGGTCAGGATTGGCAATCCATTTGATCCTTTGGATATGGATGTGACTGAGATGGATCATTCACATCAAACTTATTGTACAACACAAAAATCACATCCAAAGGAAAAAAGTTACGATAACACCCGTACCACCTCGTAATGGCTAATTCAGCCTTACAATCGAACTTCCGTGGGCTTAGGCTCAATTTTGATGAATTAAGTCTTCTAATTGAACAAAATAATCCTCTTGCAGTGTGTCTTCAGGAAACTTTCCCGAAGGCCACTGATCATATTACAATGAGAGGATTTAGCCTTTATCATAAGTTTCAAGAAAATAAAAATAGAGCATCTGGGGGTGTTTCCATTCTTTTTAATGAAAACATTCCTCAGAGTTTAGTAACATTAACTACTAATTTACGAGCTGTGGCTGTGAAGGTTACAGCTCATAAAACTATTACTCTGTGTTCAGTTTACTAGCCACCTCGTAATCATTTTAATTTTAATCCTATGAATCAATCCTTATTGACCAGCTCCCTACTACCGTCATTGTTATGGGAGATATTAATGGTCACAACACTTTGTGGAGATGCGAGGATATTAATATTAGAGGAAAACAATTAGAAAATTTAATTCTCAAAAATTACTTACTTTTATTCAATGATAAAAGTCAAATGTATTTTCATTCTGCCAAGTGGTTCTTTCACTTCTATAGATTTAACCCTTGGTAATAATTCACTGTTTTCTTGATTTCTTCTTGAAAGTTGGTTCAGACCCTTGTGGTAGTGACCACTTTCCCATTATTTTGGAGAATGATGGATCTTCATCGTTTGACAGGGTTCAAAGGTGGAAGTTGGCGAAGCCAAATTGGGGTCAGCTTCAGCATCTATGCAGTGCTCGACTGCGACAATTTGGCATTACTGATGCTGATGATCCCATGTCTTTGTTCACTTACATCTTGAAGGACATTGCAGATGAAACTATTCCTAAGACTGCGGCAGTACCAAAGCGTCCCAATATACCATGCTTTACTGACACATGCAAGAATACACTTAAAGAGCAAAACAGGTTCCTTGAGAGGTTCAAACGTGAACCTAGTAGGAATAACCTTATCGTATTGCTAAGATTCGCAGAGAGATAAGACAAATCATCTTGGAGAACGTTTTCTCTGAGTTGAATTCACAAACATCGGTAACATCTGTCTGGAATAGGATCCGTAAAATCAAAGGTAAAGACACCAGTAATACAGTTCATAATTTTCCTGTCAATGATACGGATGTCAGGTCTCATCGTGACATTGTCAATGCATTGGCAGACAACGTTTCTCATAATTCAACTTCTGCTTTCAGTGCAGATGCTTTTACATCTGTTAGAACTAAATCTTAAAAGCAGTCCATTAACGTTTCATCTGGAAATGTTGAAGTATACAACAGGCATTTCTATATGGAGGAATTGCAGGATGGTCTTCGTAGACCCCATGATACTTCAGTAGGACCAGGTGAAATAGATTATCAATTATCAAAGCATTTACCTGAATCATATTTAATGATTCTTTTGAATATTTTCAATGATATCTGAATTTCTGATTGGGGATTCCTAAGCCTGGTAAGGATCCAACAAATCCAACTAGATATCGCCCTATCACTTTGACAAGTTGCATTTGTAAAACCATGGTACGAATGATCAATTGTAGATTCTCACCAATTGCTTACAAACGTGTAATGTGGGTTCAGAACTAGACCCAGAATGGTTGATCATCTTGTTAGATTTGAAACGTTTTGCATGGAACCTTTCATCCATAATCAGCACTTGTTTTCTGTGTTTTTTGATTTGGAGAAAGCTTACGATACCACGCGGAAGTATGTGATTTTAAATGTGATGGAATCATTTCGATGCCATCCCGAATTTTACTCTAAATTTTAATTTGATCGATCTGTGGTATTTGTATTTTTACACAGTTCTTTGCACTGTGTTTTCTAATTGTTGTATCACTTCATGTTTTGAATTACCATAGTTTTATACCCAATAGCCGATGTAGGTTTTGTGCTGGGGTGTCGATAAATATTCATTAATCCACCCATTCATTCATTTACTGGGTTACCTCAATTGATTTTACATCTTACTTTTTCATTCGTGCACAGATGTTTAATAGCCATTTTCTCCATGCCCAGTTAAGTTATAGCCACGGTTATTGTACCTACACGGATACCTACATGCAATAGAGTTCCAATGAGTACAAACACTTGACCCAGAATGCACAGCCTTCAAAACCAATAGTTGTTTCCACATTAAACATATCATTCAATACATAATGTTACTCGCCATGCCCCCATCCCCACCCCATCCTCCACCCACGACAACTAAAAACTACAGAAAAACAACATCCACAAGGGAATTAAATGTTTCACTTTTCAAATGCAGTCTGTTCAAATATTATTAATAAAAATGTTTTTATAATAATTGGGGGGTGAGATTTAGCTCAGTTGGTTGAGTGCTCGCTTGAGATACCTGCGTCGCAGAATCGAACAACCTCGGTGTTTGCATTCAACTGGTTGTTTCTTTTCTCTTTCCAACCAGTGCACCACAACTGGTCTCAAGGTCATGGTATGTTCTTTCCTGTCTGTGGGGAAAGTGCATATCCCTTGCTCCATTAGGAAAACATGTTGCGGGAATCCTATGATGACTAGATATCAGAATTACCAAATCCAATCCAATAGCCAATGATCTCGTTCAACTATTAACCTAAACACTTACAAAAACAGGAACAAAAGATCCCTCCCCCAATCCTCAAAACATACAAACAAAGAAATAACGAACATTACCACAACGAAATAATTAAAACACTTTAAAAAAACCCCAGCTGAACCTTCTTCCACCACCAACCTAGAAACAAATATTCCCAACAAAAAACAAACACACAAACGCAATACAACAAAACCAACAACAACCCCCCCCCCCCCCCCCTCCCCACTACCACCACCAACAGCAAAAAAAAACTACAAAAAAACAAAGCAAAACAAAACACAATACTATATGACATATATCTGGTAGTAGTTTTTAAAATCAACTTTGAACATTTTATACCAACTGTCTATAAGGTACGAAAATTACATATACATACATTTCTCTACACATCCAGTATCTGGGTTGGCATACCCAGCAATACATCCATCAAAACATGTGCCATTAAAACGATCACAGTTTGACCCCTTGCAATTACTACATGTTTGCTTGCAGTTTTTTCCATGCGTTCCATTGCTGCATTCTGTTCAAAAACATAATTTCGATAGAAAAAATTAAAGAAACGAAATATGTTAGCACTATATAAAACCAATGGCAACAAATATACCCAAACATACAACAGGATCACGTTGATGAATGATGACGTAATAATTTAAATTATGTACATAACAAACTTTGAAAAACAACAGGTTAAGGTGTAAACATTTTACAAGACACATCATCAATATATATTTGACGTTATACTTATCTTACCACCCTGCAACTTTACAGACTGTTTTCCCTTCAGAAATATGTTCAATGGATAATACATTTAATTCAACATTATTTATGTTATTAGGACTCTAAACAAACATAGACATGTATTGAAGGACATAATTCCAGCACAATGATTTCCTTTTTAAATATAATATTGTTTTTACATAATGTATATTATTAATAATATTCTACAAAACTAAACTAGAGGGGTGAAATATAGAGGCGAGGAAGAAAGACGGAGAGATACACGGGGGAATTACGTAGGTGTGTACATTTCTGGTACATAATTTAAAAAGTTAAACACACCTATCTTGCAGGTATCTCCTTTCCATCCAGCACCGCACCCATCATGACAAAATCCTGTCACTTTGTTACATGCTGTGTTGCCATTTAAACAGTGACCACAACTGTGATTGCATTGATCACCATAATAACCATCTTCGCATGCTGTAAACTATATGTCAATATAGTTGTATTAGAATATGTGTCTTGCACCTATATCCATTTCTTAAACCCATTGGACATTTTCGTGTATTAACCTGTGTAATAAAGGTATGCAAATTTAATGGCAGGGTATATATGCAAATCTGATATGTCATTATGTAACCAGGACCAGTTAACTAAGGGAAGAACGTGAATTATGACATCAATGAGCCAGTTATTATTTTAAAAGAAAGATGTGTTGATCAAATCACAATAAAAGGTAATCATTGACGTGTCAAATTATGAAACTGTTTGTTTATCAATAACGGCTATTCTCAATAGTATACCGTCAAATGTCATTGGCAGGAAACATTCCCGTCACAGACAATTACCGTTTCTGGAGAACAGGTAACTCGTGGGAAAATCGCCATTGCCAAATGTTTTTTTTAAACAAATCTCCCAGCCAAGTGCCTGTATATTTGAGCTGTTACTGTGCACAGTTAATTCCCAGATTGCCGATACGTATCTGGGTATATATATATATATATAAAAACACCCCAAAAAACAACCTACGCAGAACCCCCCAAAAAACAAACAACCCCTAAAAAACAACAAAGAAAAAACAACAACAACAAAACAACAACATACAAAACAACAACAGCAACAACAACAAAATAAACAAAACACAACAACAAAACCCCTACTGAATATGGAATTGGATAAGAAGTATAGGGACAATACTTGTACTATTTCACACTCATTACTTTATGTATATTTGCCATATTAAAATTGTAGGCCCAAGGTTACATACTGCAACTGATTCAAAAGTGTAAGTAAACAAAGGCGACGCAAAGAGCTGAGTGAAAGTGTATCTACTTGAAAGTTTGTTTACGGCACTGCAAATTTCACGAAAAAAAGGGCAAACTCAAAGCGAAGTGGGAACACATCACGTTGTAAGAAATCAGAACATCGATTTACACATGGAAAAAACGCCAACGTTTCAGGGTAGTCTGCACGCAATTGGTACACACACTGACCAGCTTGTCAAGTAAACAGTAGTAGTAGATTTCACTTAATTTTTGGCGTCAGATTTATACTTAGATACTTGAATATGTTCTTATTTTAACAGTATTTTACCTGAAGGCATCGATACATAAACTTATATATAAAGATAATTTTGACTTAAACTAACCTCTTTTACACGTATCGTCTCTCCATCCAGCACTGCAACCACCAGAACAACGCCCAGTCACGTTGTGACATGCTGTGTTACCATTTACGCAGTGACCGCATGTCTCACTGCAGCTGGTTCCATAATAGCCTTGGTCACACACTGTAAAATATTGTTACACACATATTTGCGTTTTTAGGATGCTATGTCACCAACAAGTTATCCCAAGTTGACACAAAAACAATAACCAACAACAAGCAAACACACCACAAAACAAGCTATTAAATGCATCTTCTGTATGTGGTATCTAGATCAGATGCAACTGTGAGTTTCTAGTAAAGGATGCTTACGGTAATTAAAATATATTTGTTTCAACTTTCACAAAGAGCGATATATACACCTGTACAAAAGTGAAGCACCACCCAGATCAATAGTGAATTAAAACAAAAACTGAAATGAGCAGGTTGCCATACGTTGTGTATTTATGTTCCCTTGGTGGGATTGCACGTGCTAAAAGCATGCTCATCCAGAATATATTTCAGGTGAGACCTGTGCCACATAGAGACAAATGCAGGGGGTGATATATGCGAAATTGCAGTTTGTGGTGTATACCATTACATACCTATTTCGGCGATATGAACTGTTCTTTTTGTATGTGAGAGCAATGGCAAGTATGACATGACGTCTCTGTGACTGTGAAAACAAATGGTTGGTGCTTAACTTTTGGGTTTTATGACTTGTGTTGTGTGTTTTGTGTTTGACAGAGCACAGTTAAAGTTCTTCTATTTTTGTAGAAGTTACGTTGTCCAAGTGAACAGGACAGAGTAGGTTTTGAAACCCGCCAATTCACACATTTGGGCCGATTGATCGTACCTGGGTTAGGTAACACTAGGCTATTTTACAGCCCAAGTTTAACACTGGGCTACGTAACACGCGTCCGAAAACCTTGGGTTATAGACATCTTACAAAAACAATGGTTGCATGGGTAAACTGGTGATCGCCATCGGCCGGAATGTAAATTTGCCTGAGATATTATGGTTAGTAGCATCGATCGTTCTCCATGGACTAGTTCCCCACTCCTATACCAATGATCAACGACTGGTACAGCAAAGGTCATAGAAAATACTATATACTGCCCTGTCTATGAAAAAGACATACACACTATATATTGCTGTTTTTTGGCAGTGGTAGTCTGCGGCAGCGAGTTTCCCTTCTTTATCAAGTATATAACTAGTTCAAAAAAAATATATGCTGATATAAGCAAATCATTTCAATAAATATGACCATTTTAGTAGGAAACGATCAGTGATAAAATCAGAAACACTAGAAAGTATTAAAATATTAAGTTAAATATTTATCATATTCTTGTTATGGGAGGAAGCATTTACAAATATTTACCGGTGCTTAGCCACTTTTCCCTGTGAAAGTGGATTTTTTTTTTGGTACTGGCCCGTTGACACGATCTTTATAGTTTATGGGTGGGGGGTGGGGTGGGGTGGTGAGGTTGGGGGCCCAGTGGATGGCGACACAGTAGGTGGGATGTGAGTGGTGCCAATACGGCATGGGTAACAATAAAGGTTATCTTACAGCCCAAGTTTAAGATGGGCTACAGTTACATCCTGCAATCTAAAAAACGATGCTTGTCAAATCCCTTGGAAATTATCCGTTTTATTTCAAAACAACATTGGTTGCATTTTCAGAATTGTGATCGACATGCGTGCTATACTCCAATAATTAAATGAGGGGCGTGATGCTAGGGGGCATCGGGGGGTTCGGATTCCCACCCCCCACCTCCCCCCCACCCCCATGATTAACGATAGGACATCAAAGGCCTATCCATCCGATGACGGTCATCCGTCGACTCAGAACGGCTGGATGCAGACGCCCGTACAACAGTAAAATCATGACACCGCGACATCGTGTTGCGATACTACAGTTTGCTTTCCAGATTGGTAATCATCCACCATCTCCCTCTCATTGTGTGGAAGTATATATGGGGCCGTTCTGTCTTACTACGTCAACGCTATTTTTGTCAAAGGCCGACCTTCCCGCCCAGCCCTTTGTGACGCTAGACATACCCAGCATATTACGTAACGCTCGGAGATATTTTCAACCCCCCCCCCCCCCAACACACAGACAAAGCAACGTGGCAATGTTTATTTATACCCATGTGTTTTACGATGACGTCATTAAAGTGACGTATTGCTGTACGATGGGGGGAAAAAACGCGGGTTTTTCACTTGCTACCATTTTAAAATGGCTGGTGTATTATAGCATTTCACCTTGATTTATAATTGTTTACCTCTAAAAACATACACTATATATTGTTGTCATGGCATGACACGTGTAAGATAAAACAAAATTGTGTGTACGTAACGCTGTTTAATACACCCCCACCCTTGTCACGCCACTATAACGATAGTACGGCCACGGTCCTGTTAGTACCCTTCCCCCCGCTGTAAGTACCCTGTTTTAAGCAAGTTGCACTAATATTACCGTTTTAGTCAAAACGATCCTGTATTAAACCTCTAGAAAGTACATAATTTTAAAAATATTTTCCAGCTGGTCTCTGAAAAGCAAGCACTCGACGATATTTACCGATAAAAGCCGATGTTTATTTCAAAGTGTTGTTTTTTGTTGTACGCAAACCCAGTTGTTGTTGTTGTTTTTTTGATAGTTTTTTTCCGAGTAGTGTTTTTTTTTACTTTATTGGGGGGTGGTAACCTGAAACCCGTGCACCGTGGGAACAATCTTTATGTTGATGGGTGATGGGTGCTGTGGGGACACACACACCCAGGACACACAGATACATCGCGCACAAATACACACACAGGTCGTCACAGTTCTGCCTCAAAAAGATATATTATTGATCAGTGATCAAAATGCATACACACATATATGCTCTGTCAAAAAAGAAACGCATAGGCGAAATATTCATGGAATTATCTCTTTAATACAAAGTGGCATAATTTAGTTATGTATGGTCGTATCAAAGTCAAATTTGACATGAGTATGTGACAATGTTCTTGCTATGGACTTCGTCACTAAACAGCACGCGGGCGCTGAAATCAGTACCTTGTGTGGCTACCAGCAGCAGCAATCACTGCGCAACATCTCCTTGGCATAGACTGAATGAGTCTCTGAATCCGGGCACGTGGAATCCTAGCACATTCTTCCTGCGGTGCATGTGACAGTTGTTGAGTGTCTACCTTGGCCCTCTAGGTCCCCAGATTTGAACCCTATTGAACACATATGGGCCCACGTGGATGGACAGCTAGCAACTACGTCACTTCCAATCTCAAACGCCCTAAAGCTTGTAATACATTGCACGAGACGCTACCCCAAGCGCGTGATTGCAGACTTTGGAATGGCAGTAGTCAGCAGTGATCGACACAAGTTCCCTCTCGATAAACCTGATACTATAAATTGAACAAATAAACATTCCTGTTTATTTGTAACATTCGCTACCCTCTGAAATGTGGAAACAGTCAAGTAAATGTCAACATTGTCAGTTAATGGAAATGTTATTTTTAAAATCCAATCTGGAAAAGAGAAACGTAACATACCCTTAATGTTAAGGAAGCAGAGATTTTTAAAGTAGTATATATGTTAGAGAAAAACGAAGCACAGTACGTACTGTAGGTTAACGTTGACAAAAGTTAAACGCAAATTATTGTTCAAACAATATTTATATTGATCAATGAAACCTCTATCGCGTCAAAGTAAATATGATTAATGAACCCGAGTAAACAAATTCACTAACATATACTTACATGTACATCTCGGTGGAGCCCATCCAGTCTGACACTGACAAGTTCCATTATGTTTGTCACAAGAACCTTCACTGCATTGGCCACATCCAAATTCGCAATTCTGACCCCAGTAACCTTCAGCACACGCTACAAAACGAGTTCAAGAGATATTGAGTCTCAGACATTTGGAAACAAATCCAGGCAATTGTTTAATTATCTGTCTGCATTTCAACGAACTAATCAAATCAGATAGTTTTCGGAAAAGCTAGGATCGTATTTATAGCACAGAGGTACATGCGCGTAACCAATACATACGACAACTTCCCGTTTCTTTATCACAGGTAGCTCCTCCACAATTAGTGGGACAATTATTCGTGCAGTTTGAACCCCAATGTCCATCAGCACAGGCTGGAAAAGAAACGAAAACATGTATAGCCTGCAAACTGTTTTGCAATTAAGTAGTTTAAAGGATACACACTTGATGCCAAAACAATTAGTCTCTTATGTCAGTCATACTGTGTTTGTTTGACATACAATACTTGATGTGTATGTTTGTGCTGGGGTGTCGTTAAACATCCATTCATTCATTCATTCCCTTTTCATTGGTATTTTATAAGTATTCAAAATAACACACAAATACTGCAAACAATATGGTATTATTAATTATGTTGTAAGGATGTAAGTATGTTTCTATTTAGTGCCGTATGTAATTAATTACACATGTTGGGAAGACAAGCTGGTAGGCAAAGAGGCAGAGGAGATGAAGAAGGAATAGATTGATGCAGGAAATATGTATATAACTTCACAATAAGATTTGAAAGTGTCTTAAAATGGGACAAATTTATATTGTGTCACCTTCATGTAAGATAAGTTAATCCCATCGGTTATATAATCTACCACAACACCCTTATACCAAGCGTGGTCTAAGTCGAATTCTGTTATACCCCATCTTTTATTTTCAACTGTTACTTTCCTCCCCAGTAATGGTGGAGCAACAAACAGATTAAAAACAACTGTCATAATCAACCAAATATACACATCATAGCTATTTAAATTATAACAGACATAATTTTAAATATTAAATAAAACATTTGCTTTGTTTAACGACACCACTGGAGCACATTAATATTATAATCGCCGGCCATTGGATGTCACAAACTTTAAAATAAATATATTTTTTAAACAAAATATATCACAGAGAATGTCAACATAATTTAAAAAAACTGATAACTCATCTAATAAGTTCAGCGCATCTAGCACACATAAGATACAACACACTCGTCGATCCTTTGTGATGCTTTTACAACTTACACTGTACTAAAAATGTTTTTATTGTACTGTAACAATAACCAATACGTACATTGACATCTTCCATCCTGTTTGTCACATGAAGATTCTCTACATGTCGTGCTACATGGCTTAGTGCAAGACGGACCCCAATATCCAGCAACACATGCTTAAAAATAATTTGAATGTACACATTACAACATGTCACATAATTATATAAGTCACACGTTATGCAAACTCTATATGGCAGATATAATAATATGACGATGTATTAAAACTGTTCGGTGATAGAGTTATTTTTTATTTTAACTTTAACAGTAGTTTTTTTTTTCTTCAAAATGACAAAAAGTGGATATAAAGCGTTTCAAACATCAACGTTTATATAGGTTACTACCAGAATGTGTTTTGATATCGTCAATATCATATATTAGGAATACAAATTGTATTATGCCAGCCTCTGTTTTTATTCCTAGTATATGGTAGTGACTATACCGAAACGCACGATAATTATTATATCTTTGTCATATAATCTCAAGCGTAATACAATGTGTTTTTCTAGACTGTATAGGCAACTTTAATTCCAGTCAGCCATTACTCGATATTCAATTGACGTAAGCATACATGAGGCAGTGTCTTTTTGAATGGAAATGACGTCAAACGTGAATGACGTCAATTTGAATATCCTTTCGTAAAAATAAGCTAGTGCTTAACGTGTGGGTGTTTTTTGGTGTTTTTTTGGTGTTTGTTTGTTTTTGTTGTTGTTGTTGTTGTTGTTTTAACGCTGGACACAATTTTGTCTCTTCCAATTTTGCCTCAGGGATTCGAAATTCATTTTAAATTGGCTCTTGTAATATTCCAAATTTAACTCTATATCCGGTAATTTGTCCTTTTAATTAGTTAGGCTAGTAGTATGTTTTGCTTATTAGCCGAATATAATTTATTTGTTTTTAGAAATTTGTCAGAACAAATAAACAAACAGACAAACCACAGCGAAATTGACTGATTTAGAGGGCTACAAACTAAGGCAGCAGTCAGTCGTGTAGAGACTAAAATATCCCCTAGCCTTTCGTGTTTTCCCTACCTTTCTACGGATATCCCAATTCTACTCTGATTTTAAATATTGTTGGGGACTTTATCTATAATGTACGAATCCAGAACACCTCTGTCGTTGACGTCTTTTGAGGTATTTTCTTTGTTCAATTGAAATTATTTCAAAAGTCTCATCTAATGAATGGTCAGCTAGATTGAAATGATTGGCGACCGGGGTGTCAACTTCATGCCGAAAATCGTGTGTTAATATTTGTCCCTGTATTAACTGGCTTCAGTATTTTTGGAAGTAAATAAAAATTCCGGGCTTCTGACCTTGACCTGATTTCTAGACAATTTACTTGGATTTTATTAATATGTTTCTAATGTTTTTGGCATGGACTAATTCGGGTGGAACGTTTTTACAATTGTAGTTGTGTTGGTATAAAGTGTCCCTACACAATTCTCAGGCCAGTTAGAGGATGTTTGTAGTACTTTGGTTCACTAAGCTGTCAGTTGGCTTCCCAGATATATTTCTCCCTTGATAGAAAGATAGTTGATGAACATATTTGTAGTGTTTGCGTAGTTTGTTTAGAGCAAGACGTTCATGACATAAATATTTTGAGGATTTGTTTAAACTGTCATATCGTCCACTTTTTAAAATTATTCTTTTCTTAGCTTTAATGATTTCATGATCAACTCAATAAGTTGGAGGTAACGAGGCAGAGTTTCGTGAATGTTAAAGTGCCGTAAACAGTTTCTGCTGGGGTTTTCTGTGGTACATTATGAAGTTTTTCCTCTACTAATGTTCAGAAAGGCACCATTTTGACTTGCTCGAAACATTGTTCTGAAAATGGTTGAATTTAGTTTGCATAAAATGTGTATTCCGCCCTGAAGTGCAATTTGGGAGTGGGACACATTAATGGATCAGGTGGGTGGTCAGTTCGGTATTGTTGTGAAATGAGGTGCAGCAGACAATTTGGCAATACACGATATTGCCGTACGGTCAGAAGGTTTGGAAGGGGTGTTAAGAGGTGGAGATCGTGCTTATTGCATTATGTACATCTCGGTGGAGCCCACCCAGTCTGACACTGACAACTTTCGTTATGTTTATCACAAGAACCTTCATTGCAATGGCCCAATTAAATTCGCAATTCTGACCCCAGTAACCATCAGCACAAGCTAGGAAAGTGTTCAAGAGATAATGAGTCGCAAACATTTGGAAACAAATCCATACAGTTGTTTAATGATCTGTCAATTAATCAAATCAAATCGTTTTCGGAAAAGCTAGGATCGTATTCGGAGCACAGAGGCTAATACACATAACCAATACGTACGACACATTCCGGTTTCTTTATCACAGGTAGTTCCTCCACAATTATTAGGACAATTATTCATGCAGTGCGAACCCCAATGTCCATCAGTACAGGCTGGAAAAGAAAAGAAACACATATAGATAGTCTGCAAAGTGTTTTTTAATTAATTAGTTTAGAGGATACACACTTGATGCCAAACCTGTTAGCCTCTTACTTCAGTCATAATAGCTCTGCTTGACATACAATACTTGATGTGTATGTTTGTTCTGGGGTGTCGTTAAGCATCGATTGATTGATTGATTCATTTCCTTTTCATTGGAGTATTGTAAGTTTTCAAAATAGCACCCAAATACAGCAAACAAGGTTATTAATATTTATGCTGTGATGATGTAAGTACATTTCTAGTTAGGGCCGTATGTAATTAGTTACATATGTAGAAAAGACAAGCGCGTAGTCAAGGAGACAGAGGAGATGAAGAGGGAATAACTGGATGCAGGAAATACGTATATAACTTCACAATACGATTTAAATGTGTCTTAAAAATGGGACAGATTTACTTTTTATCACCTACATGCAAGACAAATTAACCCTACTGGTTATTTAATCCACCACAAATCTCTTACACCCGGCGTCAAATTCTATTATACCCCATCTTTTATTTTCAACCATTACTTTCACCCCAAGTAATGCTGGAGCAATAAACATAATACAAACAACTGTCATAGTCAAATAAATATACACATCATAACCATTTTAACTAAAAAGACAATATTTTAAATATAAAATAAAACATTTGCTTTGTTTAACGACACTGCTGGAGCGCATCAATATTATAATCACCGGTCACTGGATGTCAAAAACTATAAAATAAATGTATTTTTTTAAACAAAATATATCATACAAAATGTCAACATAATTTTAAAAAGTGACTACTAGCCTAATAAATTCAGCCCATCTAGCACAGAAGATACAAAAAACAAACATAAAACACATTGATCCCTTTTGATGCTTCTACAACTTATACTGTACTAAATAAATTGTAACAATAATCAGTACGGACACTGACATCTTCCATCCTGTTTGTCACATGAAGATTCTCTACATGTCGTGCTACACGGCTTAGTGCAAGACAGATCCCAATATTCAGCAACACATGCTTAAAATAAATTGAATGAATATATTACAACATGCCACACAATTATATAAGTCACACGTTATGCAAACTATATGTGGGAGATGTAATGAAAAACACTTTTGGACCAGAAGAAACCCAACATTATTATTGCAAAATGAAAAAAAGTGGATATAAAGCGTTTTCGAAAATGAACGTATATATATATATATATATATATATATATATATATATATATTATATGATACTGACTATACTGAAACACACGAGAGTAATTATCTATTTAACATATAATCTCAATCTTAATACAGCATGTTGTTTTAAACCGTATAGGCAACTTTAATTCCAATCAACCATTTCTCGATATTCAGTTGACAAGTATTTGACACGCTGTCTATTTTAATATGTATTACCCCGGATCACAATAACAGTGTCAGCGTTGGGGCCCTGATTCATCTTACACAATAACATGCCACATTAAAGCTACAGTTTATATACATGCAGACAAAGTGTTTTTCTGATCTGGGATTTAAAAACAAAAGAGCGAAAGACAAGAGGAAGCAGAAGAAAAAGATAGAGCAACACAATAATGCTGCAGAAGAGAAGAACATCACCGTTATTGTTAATGATTGTTGTCCATGAGTGCCTTTTTTCCTTGTCTCAAAACAGGTAATTCAGTAAAATAATATTTATGTGAACATTTATGCTAAAGTATATTGTGTGCAAGGCCTTTAATTATTATCGAAAAGATTAAACCACGGAGCCCATTCTTTGTTAAACGGTTCGTAATTTCAGAAAAATACTTTGTATTTCATATTTTTTCTTAAACATGTTTTTAACGGCGTTGATATCGAAACTTTTATTCTGAAATTTTGTGACATACACGCTGTCGTTTTAATGGACATGACGTTAAACGTGAATGACGTCAATTTGGATATCCTTATATAAAAGTAACATAGTGGTTATCGTTCTTTTGTTTTCTGAACGCTGGACATAATGAATGTTTGCTTTGTTTTTAATTTTGCCCAAGAGATTTAAAATTGATTTTAAATTTGTATTTTTAATTTGTTATGCTAGTACTACGTTTTGCTTATTAGCCCAGTCTAATGTATTTGCTTTTAGATATTTGTTAGGAAAACAGAATAACAAACAAACAAGCAATCCACTGAAAAATTTACTGATATAGAGGATTAGAGACTAAGGCGACAGTCAGTCGTGTAGATACTTAGATATCCTTGCGTCATTGGTGTTTCCTCTACCTTTCTACTGGTTTTCCCGATTCTATTCTGATTTAAGATATTGTTGGGGGTTTAGTCTGTAATGCACGAATCCAGAACACCCATGTCGTTGACGTCTTATGAGGTCTGTTTCATGCCAAATAGAGGATGTTTGCAGTACTTTGGTTTACTGTCAGTTGGCTTCCAAGATATATGTCTCCATTGATAGAAAGATAGTGGATGAAAATATTTGTATTTGTTGAGAGCTGTCCGTGAATGTGATTCTAACTTCAGTTTGAGCCACAAAATCGTTTCTGTTGGGATTTTCTCTCGTCAAAAACACACACGGAACCAGTGTTAATTTTAGCATCTAGTAAAGTTCAGCAAAGCGCCATTTTGATTTGTTCGAAAAACTGTGATGACATTGATTGAAGTTAGTTTGCAGAATCTTTGTGTATTACACAGAGGTGCGATTTGGGAGAGGGACACATTAATGCATCAGGTGGGTGGTGAGTTCGGTACTGTTGTTAGATGAGATGAGGTGTAGTGGACAATGTTACAATGAATTGTATTGCCGAACTGTCAGGATGTTTGAAATGTGTTGTGACAGGTGGGAATTATGTTCATATTTGTCTTTGTGCCAGATGATTAGCAATTTGACAAGACGTACTCACACTATTACCTGCTTAGGGAGGCCCAAAAAATAGCGGGTAAATTCCAATATACTATATTCAGTTAATGTTCATTTCTGACACCCCCCACCCCCTCCACCCTCCACTTTATAACAGTATTTATAACACGATCGGAGTCTAAGCTTTTAGCCGAAACAATCTTAGATTTCAGGTGAACAGTATTCATGAGACAGTCACATAAACGTAGCCAAAACATATAGGTACAACTTCCAGTTTCTTTGTCACAGGTTGTTTCTCCACAATTCTTGTTACAGCTGTGTGTGCAATGCACACCCCAATATCGTTCAGCGCAGGCTGGAGGGAAACACAACAATATGTATATACTGCAAAACAGGCTATCATCCAACAGTACATGGTGAACAAACAAATAAACAAACGAATACATTGCAAAACATCGAATAAATAGGTAAATTAACGAGTATGCCAATATAATACATTCAATATAATCACTGTCGTCTGCTAAAATACTATTTTGTAGTATGGGTTTTTATACACTGGAAATAGACATATACACAGATATTCACGAATATACATATACACACATATACATACGCCTTGTGACAGAATTCTGTAATGAATACAACTGATGTACACAATGTTCTGTATCAGATATTAATACACAGCATTTTCTGTGAAAATAACCAATACGTACACTGACATTTTCCGGTCTGTTTTTCACAGGATGATCCTCTACAATGTACGCTACACGGCTTGGTGCAAGACGGACCCCAATATTTGCCAATACAATCTAAATATAAAATTACATAGATGCGTTACAACATATCACGACGTAAACGTATGTTGTTGTATGCACGTATGACATAAGCAGGCTTTGTAAATTCGGCCCATTATGAGTAGCTATCGGAAAGAAAGAAATGTGTTATTTAATGACGCACTCAACACATTTTATTTACGGTTATATTGCATCAGACATATGGTTGATGACCACACATATATTGAGAGAGGAAACCCGCTGTCGCTAGTTCATGGGCTACTCTTTTCGAGTAGCAGCAAGGGATCTTATATATGCATCATCCCACACAGGGTAGTACATACCACAGCCTTTGATATACCAGTCGTGGTGCACTGGCTGGAACGAGAAATAGCCCAATGGGCCCACCGTCGGGGATCGATCCCACACCGACCGCACATAGAGCGAGCGATTAGCTATCGATATCCGTAACAATAATGGTGTGGTTGTGAAACGTCTCTCGTGATAAGCTAAAATGGCTAGACCATAACGTTCTTCTTATTTGGGTATAAACGGAATGTGCAAAATGTGATTGAGTTTCAGGTTGTAAAGAACAATAATCCGAGGAATAATCCGTGCACAAATATCTCCCGTTCTGTTTGTCACATTAATCATCCCTACAGTTTGTTCAACTAGTCCTATTTTCAAAATTGGGTAATAGACCATTCATGGCGTAATGTACTTGTGTAATTGTATATGATATATGCATATGTATATAAAAGCTGTATTAAGTTTTGTTTCTCGAATATGATATTTATGTCAACCAGTGATCTGTGGAAACGATAAATTGGTTTTACACACTAATCATGTAACCCCATGGAATTTTCTAAATATTATATTAAATGTTCCTATTTTCCTAATCTAGCCAAAACATACAACGACAACTTCCTGTTTGTTTGTCACATGTTGTTCCTCCACAATTGTTGTTACATCTCTCCGTACAAGTCGAACCCCAGTACCGATCAGCACAGGCTGGAAAAGAAACAAAACACAGGATCAACTGCAAACGACGCTCTGTTACATATAATGTTACACGTGATATTGCCAAATAACCCACATTATCCAACAGTACAAGGTGAATAACACATCAAATGTATACATTGCGAAACATTGCAAAAACAGGTACATTAACAACTATGTCAATATAGTTCATCTGATAAAATTAGTCTGCTAAAATACTCGCAAGGATTTTGTTTATTTCCTTTGCAAAATAGCACACTGATAAACGCTGTTATTATTACTACTTTAAGAATATCGATATATACATAGATGCATACATACATAAATGCATACATATATGCATAGAGGTAGTACCAAACCGAATAAATTCGGGCTGGGTTAAAGTTCGAGGTGCACCGAACGTTTGATAGAGACATGAACACAAGTCCTGTGATTGATGATAAATGTGAGTGTGTTGGTTGTAAAATAAAATAGATTCCTCTGGGCAAAACATTTATGAAATTGTATTGCATCTAGTATCACTGTGTCAAGTAGCCTTGTGCTTGAAACATGTATGAGACACCTGTAAAAGAGAGTACTTGAATTTTGTGCGGAACTAGGGTAGTCATAGACGCTACCCATTATCTCAGAAATGAGAAGTTTGACCCTAATTTGTTTCTGTTTCACTTTAAGGGGGAGGGTGGTAATATTTATATCTGTGGAATTATGTCGATTAATACGCTGCAGGTAGGAGTTTTAGCCATATATGTTACCATTGTCGTGTATGGGATTTGGTTTGGTAGTATACACACTACATACATACATATATGCATGTACATAAATACATACATACATACATACATACATATATACACACTTCTATATATATATATATATATATATATATATATATATATATATATATATATATATATATATATACACACATACATGCATATGTAGATACACATCCATGCATAAACGCATAGGTGTATACATATATACAATAACACACTCATAGATACATACATATAACATATGTATAAACATATGTAGCCTGCACATATATGTACACATTATTCATATTCATACATACTCATGCACTCATACACATATACAAACATACATAGACACTCATGCACACACATAAATTGTATTATAATGTAACACTAATCAATACGTACACTGACATCTTCCATCCTGTTTGCCACATGAAACTTCTCTACATGTCGTGCTACAAGAATTATTACAAGACGGACCCCAATATCCAGCAACACATGCTTAAAAATAAATTCAATAGATATATATATATACACTGTTTGGAATTATTTCACGAATTACTTAACACACTGAATAGTAACATAAACTTTACTATGGAAACAGACGCAAAGAAAATTCCTTTTCTAGACACTTTAGTAATCAAATGTGGACGCATAATAGAAACTGATATATTTTACAAACCAACTGATAGCAAACAGTACCTTTCTTTCTCATCCTGTCATCCGAGTCATACGAGAAGAAGTATACCATATAACCTAGCACGGCGTATCTGTATGATTGTGTCAAATATACAAACACGTGACCAACGTCTCCGGGAACTCAACATGTATCTTAAAACGCGAGGTTATCCAAAACAGCTAATATCAGATAGTATCGAAAAGGCGGTAGTATTAGATGGAAAATATCTTTTGAAACCAAAACAAATCGTTTCAACGAAAAGGCCGCTGGCGTTTGTATCCACCCATAACCCGCAGAACCCCGATATATATAAAAAGATCTCGTCAGAATTGCACATTTTAAAACAAAATGAAAAAATGTCATCCATACTAGACTCTATTTCAATTATAAATAGTAAGAGACAAAGCAAAAACTTGAAACAGATACTGACAAAAGCACGATTTGAATCTACAACAGTAGAACATAAATGCAGTGTCAAAAAGTGTAACCGAAGTAACTGTGGTACATGCCAACATATTTTAGAAGGCACACATATAGAATTCAACCACAAAGGTTTATTTTGGGTACACAGGGATATGGATTGTTCCGTTAACAATGTTATTTATGTAATTACATGCCAAGGTTGCAAAGAACAATACATTGGTCATACCAATCAGCTGAGAGCCAGAGTACGCGTACACAAGCAGCAAATAAAACAACCTGAAACAAGATGCATACCCTTGAGTTAACATTTAAATACATGGCGGCACAAAAAGATATTAAATTCACATTTTTTTCCCATTTTATCACATAGATACCAATGATGAAATGAAAAGAAAGACAAAGGAAATGTATTTTATTAGAAAGTTTTTGTCCACTTCTTAATGCTCTTCGTTAGATAAAAGCAACAATGACGTAATTAAATCAATCCCCTTCTACTACAGTAACGTCATAATATGTATGACGTCATATTTAGCAGTTATTTAGCAGATCCTTTCTGAAGATAACATTGAAACATGTAAAAGGATCATTATTTCTTTAAATTGTTTTTTAAAATACATATATACTGTACACTTGTTTTCTTTTATCATTTTTATTTATATATATGTATGTATGTATATATATATATATATTATATATATATATATATATATATTTATTTATTTAATTATTACAACATGCCACATAATTATGTAAGTCACACGCTATGCAATCTCTATATGGCAGAGATCATGATATGACGATGTATTGAAACGGCTATATAAGAATATGTGACACTGTGGCTTTTTGAAAGAAAATGACGTCAAATGTGAATTACGTCAATTTGGATATCCTTGTGTAAAAATAAACTAGTGTTTAACTCTTTTTTTTTCTGAACAGTGGACATAATGAATGAACGCACTGTCTCATTTTCGTTTCTTCCAATTTTGCCTAAGAGATTCGAAATTGATTTTAAATTGGCTGTTGTAATATTTCAAATATAACTGTAGTCCGGTAACTTGTGTTTTTTAATTTGTTAGGCTGGTATTGTGTTTTCCTTATTAGCCAAATATAATTTATTTTTTTATTTATTAGAAATGTGTAAGAAAAACAAACAAGCCGTTGGACAATGACTGGTTTGGAGGACTAAGGCGGCAGCCAGTCGTGTAGAGACTAAGATAGCCTTGACTCTTTTTATGGTTTGTCTACCTTTCTACAGATTTTCCCGATTCTACTCTGAGTTCAAATAGTGTTGGGTGTTTTGTCTGTAATGTACGAATCTAGGACAACCCTGCGGTTGCCTTCTGTTTCTTTGTTCAAATGACATTATTTCAAGTCTCATCTAATGAATGATCAGCGAGACTGAAATGATTGGCGACCGGGGTGTCGACTTCAACCCGAAAATCGTGTGTTAATATTTGTCCATGTATTGACTGGCTTGAGTATTTCGTGGGTTATATCTAAGACCTGGCTTTTAGATATTTTACTTGAATTTTATTAATATGTTTCAAATATCTAGAGTTGAATAATTATAGTGGAATGTTTTTACAACTGTACACAATTCTCAGGCCAGTTAGAGGATGTCTGTCGTACTTTGGTTCACTAAGCTGTCAGTTGGCTTCCCAGATATATCTCTCCCTTGATAGAAAGATAGTGGGTGTAAATATTTGTAGAGCACCACGTTCATGACATAACTATTTTGATGATTTATATACACAGTCATATCATCCACTTTAAAAAAAAAGAGTTCTTTTTTCCAGCTTTAATGATTTCATGACCAACTCGATGGAGTTTTCTGTTAATGTGATTCTAACTTCAGCTGAGTGTCCACAACAGGTTCTGCTGGGTTTTGATGTCGTCAAAAAACCCACATTGAACCATTGCCAAGTTTAGCCTCTACTAAATTTCAGGAAGGCGCCATTTTGATTTGTTCGAAACATTGTGCTGAAATCGGTTGAATTTAGTTTGCAGAATCTTTGTGTACTGCCCAGAGGTGCGATTTGAGAGTGGCATCAGGTGACTGTATTTAGATGACGTGCAATGGACAATTTTGCAATGGACGGTGTTGTTGTACGGTCAGGATGTTTGGAATGTGTGTTGACAGTTGGGAATTATGTTCATTTTTGTCTTTATAGCAGGTGATTAGCAATTTGAGAAGATGTGCTCAGACTATTCCCTGCGTGGGGAGGTCCACAGAATAGCGGGTAAATTGCAATAAACTAGATTCAGTTAAGTTTCATTTGTGACCCATCCCTCCCCCCCCCCCCCCCCCCCCACACACACCCCTTCCACTGTATAACAGTACTTGGAACACGATCGAAGTCTAAGCTTTTAGATAACATGGCCGAAGCAATCTTAGATTGCTTCTGTGTTTTATAGAGTTAGTATAATGGTTAATCAACAAGCTATCTGTTTCACTTGGCCAGTAATCAACAACACAAGCTAGAAAATGGTTGTCAAGCGATAGAGAGTATCAGACATATCAGCGTAGACATATCAATATTGAAGAAACAGAGTTTCAGAAGTAACTTAATATAACTAATCAAGGCCCCATGCACCAGTGCGTTAATATCTATGCATGTAACAGTCAATCTCGACATATATACAATATATCAATATTCATACATCAATACCAACTAGCCAGTGCCAGGTCTGCCCACTGTTTCATATACGTAAGGCCCCATATATATAGTTGAGTTAAAGAGCATCCTTTGTATGGATGCCTCAATAACTCAAAGGGTATTGTGGCAAGACTGAACAGTTTCGGGCGATTCGGTGCCATAGGTTCGAGTCCCAGCAACGGCATGGGACAATCTGTGAGGCCAGAAAGGATTTAATTATCCCCTGGGCCAGTGCGTTAATATATATTTATGTAACAGTCAACCTCGACATACATACAATATATAGCTATTCATACATCAATACATACTTACACACATACATACATACATACATACATGCATACATACATATACGTACGTACGTACGTACGTACGTATGTATACATAGAAACACACACAGGTGTATACATACATATAAACATATGTATAAATATACGTACACATATATATATATATACGTACACAGTATTCATACGTATACACACTCATATACTCATACACATATACAAACGCATATACGCACTCATGCACACACATATGCATATACATATACATATACATATACATATACATAAACATATACATATACACACATATACATATACGTTTTGACATACTTCTCTAATGGATACAACTAATGGTGTACTCGCATATTCGACGGTATGTTATATTTATGCATCACATTTACTGTGTAAATAACCAATACGTACACTGACATGTTTTGGTCTCTTTGTCACGGGGTTGGCATGGGTGGGGGTGGAGTGGGTACGTAGCCCAGTGATAAAGGGATCAGTTGGTGCGTCGTCGGATTGGGCACATTGGGCTATTTCTCGCTCCAGCCAGTGCAACACGACTGGCACATTAAAGGCCATCGTATGTGCTATTCTGTCTATGGGATGGGGCACATAAAAGATCACTTGGTAGTAATGAAAACAATTTATCGGGTTTCCTCTCTAAGTCTACTTGTCAAAATTACCAAATGCTTGACGTTCAATAACCGGTGAATAATAAATCAATATGCTCTAGTGGAGTCATTAAACAAAACAAACTTTAACTTTTCAACTTTGTTTCTCACAGGAGGATCCTCTACAATATGCGCTACACGGCTTGATGCAAGACGGAACCCAATATTTACCAACACAAACTAAACATAAAATTGCATGGATGCGTTACAAAATATCATATCAAAATTATGTATGTTAGACTTTATATAAACACTATATGACAGATATAATATCAGTCCGATTAAAATCAGCTCTACTGGTCTGCCAATTACACTTCGCCTTTTATAGCGTAATACAAATTCTAAAAATATCGGGCGAGACTGTTTATGCAATAGTCGAACTTGTTTGTCTATTTCAACATTGAAAAATCAGGGGGTAAAGTGCAGTAATAAAATCTGGATTGTATACTTATATAAACAGATTTTATGGCTATACCATCACGGGGGGTGGGGGGTGGGGTGGGTGGGTGGGGGGGGGGGGGGGGTCGTCTTGAAACGAATTTTGTGTAAAATGTTATATTGAAATTACTTTCCGACATACTTCGTAATTCACCCGATTCATTCGTATACCGTGGGCATAATTCCGGATATCTTGAAATCAGTTTCAAATCACTGACATGATTTTCCAAGTAATGTTGTGATTTGTCGAATAAAAGTTCGACTGGACATGACCTCCAACGGGCTGCTGTTAGATCCACATGTAATAGTGGATATAATTTGAATTAGATTCATATAATATTAGATAGGTTTCGCAACCACGCCGTTACGGATAGTGATCGGTCACAGCAATAAGTGCGTAAGGTCAAAGGTCTGCTACATGAAACACATTCCGTGGCTAATATGTAATTTAAATAATAATATTAATCTACATAACTTTGTAAACGATTAGTAGTTTTACTCAATCTTATTGGTCTGAATTTACAAATAACCTTTTCTTAAACACGGGTGTTTAAGCGTCAAACACGTATATATATATATATATATATATATATATATATATATATATATATATATATATATATATGTCTATGTGCATGTGCATGTGCATGTGCATGTGCATGTGCATATAGAGAAACGTATATGTGATTAGGGAAAGAAGAAAAGTGTTTAATTGTACAAAATATCGATATTTTTAACAATGTTGCTAAATGACGATATTTGTTAATGTTCCACAAATGGAACACCATGCCAAAATGCACCCTAAAACAAATTTAACGCACGTTGTGTGACAATTGCAGGAAATCGGCGTGAAATGGTCAGATTTTGGCGCATGAACGTGAAATTCGGGGAAAGGTTTGGGGTGGTGATGCTCGCAATGATGCCTCATTTCCATTTCGACGTAGACAAGTTACACGATGCTAAGACTAAGCCTGCCGAATCGAAACATTGCAATAGGCCGCCTCCAGTTTGATGAATCGTAGTCAGCAGTCGCACGCCACATGGCCGTCTATCAGAGCACCATAACACGTCTCTGGGACAGGTACCAGCAGTTTCAATCAGCTGAAGGCCGGTCCAGAAGTGGAAGACCTCGCATAACAATTGCAGCACAAGATCGCTACATCCGGGTTCTGCACTTGCGTCACCGAACTGCCACAGCAACGAGCACTGCTGGACGTATACCTGGTTTGAGAAGGATGTCTGCACAAACCATTCGGAACCGACTTCGAGAAGCTGGTTTACGGGCTAGGGGGCCGTATGTTGGCCCCACCCTGCGACGTCAACATCGACATGTGTTCCTTGGTACACGAATGTACAGGGGTGGAACTTGAGTAAACTGGCGGCGAGTATGGTTCGGCGACGAGTCACGTTTCCTTCTACAGCGACGTGATGGACGACAACGTGTTTACAGTCGCCGCAATGAACGTTTTGCCAACAACTGCGTCGCCCAAGTTGACAGATTCGGTGGAGGGAGTGTCATGATGTGGGGTGCCATCTCATACACTGGCAGAAGTGAACTTGTGTTAGTATAAGGCAACCTGACAGCTGTACGCTACCGGGATGAAATTCTTCGCCGTCACATGCTTCCCATTTTGGATCGACAGAGAGGACTCTTTCAGCAGGACAATGCCAGGCCGCATACGACACGTGTAACAATGGATTTCCTACAGAATGAGGACATTAATGTACTGCCATGGCCACCAAGATCGCCAGATCTCAATCCCATTGAACATATATGGGACGAACTGGACAGACGTGTACGCCAGCGTGACCCGGAGCTTCAGACGCTTCCGCAAATGTCACATGCACTGCAGGAAGAATGGGCTTGGATTCCACGGGCCCGGATTCAGAGTCATTCAGTTTATGCCAAAGAGATGTCGCGAAGTGATTGCTTCTGCTGGTGGCTACACAAGATACTGATTTCAGCGTCCTCGTGCGACGCTGTTCGGTGACGACCCCCCCCCCCCCCCCCCCCACACACACACGCTGCCATCAGTCTATAGCACGGACATTGTCACATACTGATGTCAAATTTGACTGTGATCCGATCATAAATAACGAAATTATGCCACTTTGTATTAAATAGATAATTCCATGAATATTTCGCCTATGCATTTCTTTTTTGACAGTGTGTGTGTATGTATAAATATACTCTTCAAAAAATGAAACGCAAAAGGGTACAAATGGGTTATAACTCCGATTTTATGTTTCCTACCGGTTCATGCTTTGTGAATATAAGGTCATTGCATGTCCCAAACACATTCCCACGGTTACATTCGATAAAACGCAGCTACTGTACAATAAAGTTCCAAAATGTGAATATTCGCAAAAACGCAGCCACGTGCAAACCATGTCACCACTGCACGTGCGTTGTCTGCACGTGCAACATGAACACCGACAGTATAAAAGTGCAGGGTGTTCGCTTGCCTGGCCTCTGTATCTGGCCGACAGTTGACAATCCAGGACATGCCACGTCTCAGTGAACCGCAGAGAAACAATGCCATCGGCCGACTAGACGCAGGCGAATCCAGAACGGCCGTTGCCAGGGCATTCCATGTGTCCCCAAGCACCATCTCCAGACTGTGGGACCGTTACCAGCAACATGGATCAACACGTGACCTCCCTAGATCCGGTCGACCACGGGTCACTACCCCCGGGCAGGACCGCTACATCCGGGTACGCCACCTTCGGGAACGATTGACTACTGCCACCTCCACAGCCGCAGCAATACCAGGTTTGCGCAGGATATCCGACCAGACCGTACGGAACCGCCTACGTGAGGTAGGAATTCGTGCCAGACGTCCAGTTCGAGGTGTCATCTTAACACCACAACACCGTCGACTCCGACTGCAGTGGTGCCAGATTCATCGACAATGGCCTCAACTGCGATGGAGACAGGTGTGGTTCAGTGACGAGTCCCGATTTCTGCTCCGACGTCATGATGGAAGATGTCGCGTGTATAGGCGTCGTGGTGAACGTTATGCGGCAAACTGCGTGCAGGAAGTGGACAGATTCGGCGGGGGTAGTGTCATGGTGTGGGCAGCGATCTCACACACTGGCAGAACTGACCTGGTCCACGTGCAGGTCAACCTGAATGCACAGGGCTACATTGACCAGATCCTCCGGCCACACATCGTTCCAGTTATGGCCAACGCCAACGCAGTGTTCCAACATGACAACGCCAGGCCTCACACAGCACGTCTCACAACGGCTTTCCTACAGAACAACAACATTAATGTCCTTCCTTGGCCATCGATATCACCGGATTTGAACCCAATTGAGCATCTATGGGACGAGTTGGACCGACGCCTCCGACAGCGACAACCACGGCCCTAGACCCTGCCCGAGCTGGCAGCAGCCTTGCAGGCCGAGTGGGCCACCATCCCCCGGGACGTCATCCGTACTCTGGTTGCTTCAATGGGCAGGCGGTGCCAGGCAGTTGTCAACACACGCGGAGGCCACACCCGGTATTGACTCCAGATGACCTTCACCTTGGTGGTGTGTCCTATCACTTACTCACAATGGACTAGAGTGAATTGTGAACAATCCTGCAACATTTGGTAATTATCGGACTCACCATTCAATAATTAAATCAATTCTCCAAATGTTACGACAATGTGGTTTTGCGTTTCTTCTTTTGAAGAGTATATATATATATATATATATATATATATATATATATATATATATATATATATATATATATATATACTGAGTCAAAAGCTTCACAATCTAAAATTTGAATAACTTCAACGAATGTTGAAAGCATGTATTTTTCAGGAATAAATATTGTAATGGCTATGTCTACACTCCATTGGTCACGTGACTAAAATATAATACGTGTTTTCATCGTTACTTGCTCACAGTAGTCTTGCACAACGGAAAAACACATTAAAACGATATTTAATACCACCTGTTTCGATGCCTCACATCTTGGACGCGGAAACGCCAGTAGCTGACGTTGCAAGGGCGTTGGGTTGCAGTCGATGGGCAATGTATGATCTGCATACACATTTATAACAAACGGGCACCACAGCTGATCACCCCGGACAGAGTAGACTACGTGTGACGTGATAGGGAGATGGCCGTAATATTTTGTTACGTCACCCCCACAACCGTGCCATGACAGCTACAGCAACCAGTAATGCACTTTTGAGACGTCGACGCAAACTATCTGAAATCAGATGCGAACCGCTCACCTCCACGCACGGCACCCATATGTTGGACCCATTTTGACCCAGTTTCATCGACATCAGCGTCAACTGTGAGCACAACGCCGCATGCAATGGAATGGAATAGAGTCATGTGGAAGTGTAATGGTGTGTGGTGCTTTCTGTGGAAATGGACGTTCTCGACTTATTGTTGTCCGTGGCAACCTCAACGCTGCTGCATACCACCACCAGGTGCTAGCCCAGGAACGTGTGCACTTCATGGCAGCTCATGGTCCAGGTCTGATCTTTCAGCATGACAACGCCAAACCCCACACAACCATCTTGACAAGGGATTACCTGATGAATGCAGGCTTTAATATGATGTATTGACCTTCAAGTTCGCCCCACCTGAATCCCATCGAGAACGTCTGGGATGTGATGGGAAGACGCCTGCGCACCCTCTGGAAACCTCCACAGACTTTGCAGGAACTTGGTGCCTCATTAGTGGAATAACGGCGCCGTATCTATAAGGCAGTCTTTACACACATGAGACAGTCAATGAGGCGGTATCACATTGCAATTGTGGGTACACATGGAGGGGATACACGCTACTGAACCTGTGATTTCATCAGATGACCATGCTTGTGAATTATCATTTTGACTTTCTCAGAGTAAAGGCAGTATGAGGGATGGTACGGGGGTAGACATAGGTACTACATTTCAGAATAGTTGGTTACTAAGATTGAATGAATGAATGTTTAACGACACCCCTGCACGAAAAATACATTGGCTATTGGGTGTCAAACTATGGTAATTGAAACAAATAAGGTGATGATAAACATCAATAGAAAAATTAAAGATATAAACAAATGTAAAGAACTGTGCAAAAATACAAATACAAATATCACAGATAGATACTGACTTTTACTCTAAAATTCAATTTGTGCTGTATTGGCCATTCTCAAAGAGAATGTTACACCCCTGCACCACGGTGAGGTTGCAGCACGCGCGGGGGTACTAGGATTCATGCATTTCAAAATAATCAAGTCACAGGTAATTACGCAGGTGTGAGCATAGGAACCATATTACACAATGATAATAGTACAGGATGTGGTGTAGGCAATAATGGTCAGAATATTGAGGGAAGAAATCATGGTGTTGGATTTTAGAATGAGGAAATGGGTTTTCAAGATAGACCTACACATGCTCTTTCAGGTGATAATATCCACCATTCCCAGTGCAGTAGGGCATATATATCATCTTCTAATAGCATTGTGTCTGCTGCTCGTCGGTTGAAGAACCTACAACAGAAATTAAACACTTGGTGGAGATCCAATGGAGTACAGAAAATTCATTATCAGTTTAACATTAAAGTGGTAATGAACTCAGATAGTGATGATGAACGACTGAGTTTCGTAGAACAGCTTACTACTGGGGAAGCCAATCATATTGTCTCTAGTTTTAACCATCTTCTAGCCGAACAGAGGCACCCATCAGATCTCAAAGAGTTGGAAGTGCGATATCAGGATGCCCAGCTTATGGTTAGTGCATTCATCAAACGGGCATTAGGCTGGCTGACAGTGCATGCAGACAAAGCCGGGGCTCTTGATGAGTTTTCCATTCTATTGTTAGAATGTGAAAACGCTGTGAAGAGTATCCAAGCAGTTAAAGTACTTGGGTAACATGAAATAAATGTTTTATGTAACGACACACTCAACACATTTTAGTTATGGTTATATGGCGTGAGACATATGGTTATGGACGATACAGATATTGAGAGGAAACCTGCTGTCGCCACTTCATGGGCTACTCTTTTTGATTAGCAGTAAGGAATCTTTTATATGCACCATCCCACAGACAGTGTAGTACATACCACGACCTTTGATATACTAGTCGTGGTGCACTGGCTGGAACGAGAAATAGCGCAATGGGGCCACCGATTGATCTCACAACGACCGCGCATCGAGCGAACACTGTACCAATGGGCTACGTCCCACCCCTAACATGAAATGAGTAGTGGGTAAGTTGCCATTTTATCTGCATGATAACTGGAGGGGCATAATGCAACAGACTGCAGGAATAGGAGACACATTAGAGTTTCTGAAGTTGGTCGAGTTTGTGAGGGATGAAACGTGAAAGGCAAATGATCCAATATATGGAAAGGACGCTTTGCATTTTTAACAGAAAACGCATGATGAAGAACAAAATCCTTCTAAGCAGTCTCGTGTAAATCATATAAGATCTAGGTTTGCCACAGAAATGTCTAAAATAGTTAGAACTGAACACTCGTCCACAGACAGCGAAGCTCAGACAGGTAGAGATATTTCAAAAGCATTGCCGAAATTGAGAGAGGACGTTTCCAGAAGGGACTTTGCCTATAAGGGAGAGAACTGCATTTGTGAAATCCTAAAGACTCTGCTTTGGTTGCCTAAAGTATGGGTGTCAAACACAAAGCTGTTACAGTGTGCGTCACTTGCAAGCTACACCATCCTACTGTACTACACGTTGATAGGAGAATTCGTAAATATGAACGTCCATAAAAAAAACAGAAAATGAAACTGATACCAAAGAAACCTCCATGGAGAGTGTGTGCTCATACGAGGGCCGGGTAGCGCAAGTGTACCATTGATATTATTCCGGTCATGCATTAAGAGATATAAAAACATATGCATTCTTTGATCCAGGTAGTAGTGAGAGTCTTGTTCAAGAGCTTGGTAGAATGGGCCATCCTATGTCAGTCACGCTGGAGGCAATGGGAAATCCATTCTCAATGGAAACTTATGCTGTTGATGGACTTTAAATCTGTAATCTGGAACTGAAAAACGAAATTGATCTCCCAAGGGTGTATATTAAAGAAACAATCCCCATTTCTACGAACTTCGCTCCTACCAATGGTGATATATCTCACTGGGAGCATTTCGATGATATAAGGCTTCCAGACATTACAGCAGAAGTCGGGCTGCTAATTGGAAATGATGTTCCTGATGTCTATCCTCCATTTCCAGTCACGACAGGACCGCCAGGCAGCTGTTAATACGAGACTTGGTAGGATTGTATGGCAAGAGAAGGAGAACATGGAGAAAACCAGGTCGATTCTGTATTTGCATTAAACCGTGCTGAGGTTATGGCAGTACAAGCAATGGAACAGCCTAACCAGAACAAATTAGGCACGTTTTGTTAGAAATGGGGACACATGCTTAATGATATATATATATATATATATATATATATATATATATATATATATATATATATATATATATATATATATATATATATATATATAGGGTAAGGTTTACAGAGGGTAGGTACCCCCATCATATTACGGTCATTTAAAGTAATTTGGCACAAGTTAAGGAAAAGTGTTATTATTATCATTGTATTTATTTTGGGGGAGGGGTTGAATATCATCAATATTTAATATATAATGTTATTATTTAATTAACGACAATATCACTGTTATTCTAGCAGCAATTAAAATGGTATGTCTTATTTGGTTTTTAAGATTAAACGTATCACTCAACACGAACACTTGTAATATATCTAACAACTTCCATATTATGACTGATAGATAGCACAACTGAACTGTAGTACATGTTTATTCTGGAATACATATGCGTCTTCCAATCTCCTTAAGTAGGAGGTAGACCACTGTCAAATTATGGAATGCTTAGAAAGTATGTTTAGAAATGAGCTCTTTCCAAATGTAGACGAGGCATTCTTGATAGGTAGAAACCCCCCCAGAGCCTTCTCTCCTTCCTGGCTTTATCAATGACTCCATATCACCATACAAATTATCAACCAGTTCAGGAAATTCACATTGTCCACTGCGATCAGTAACATCGGTGTGTTTCAAGTGGGGACTGCCTTGCCCAGTATTTGATGGCAACAAAAATGGTATCAACACTTCACTCTAGGGTGACCAAGATAGCAAACCATTAATAACGTTGTGTGTTTGTCTGCATTCAACCAGAACTCAAGAATATGCTTCATCCTTGGAGGAACATTTGTGTATATATGTCATTGTAGCTGCATCATAATTTTCTGTCTGGTTGAATGTGCCATTTTTGGATCCTCAACCATCTCCAATTATGAGCCCATACTTACAAACTAATGTAATTGCATGTTAGATAGAATGTTGAATAAAAAACATAAATTGTTACTCTGATCCTGCATGATAAACTTGTGGGAAGGGAATGTTACGTAGAGTGATAATTTGTAGACTCACATATTGTCTTACCTTGCATGTTTGATGGATATGCTCTGATCTATGCATTAAACAAACCAATTTCAAATATATCTGACAACTTAGTTGTAGGAAAGATTGATGGTTCCACCATAAAAGATGATATCATATTTCACACTCATATTGAGAAACATTACACAAATCCACCAACAGAAATCTAAAGAGTAGGAAAGAGAAAGGTAAATTTTGCTAAATTATAGATGCAACATTCATTTGACACAAGTTTAGTTCCAATCTTTCATTAATTATTAATGAAACCAACAACGTCCTTGCTATTCTTAATGAGTATAACTGTTGTCGACCTACTGAACCCGCTGAGGTATATGTACATATGTTGCATGAATGGAGCTATTGAAATCAGATGTGGGGATTGATAGTCAAGTTAAGAACATTAAAAACCCCAGTTCTGAAATACTTCCATTTAGAAAGGATGCTACTGAGCAAGGAAGACCTAGATATCCAACCAAACATATTGGTACATAAAAAGAGTCTACAAATTGATAGTGGTCTAAAACCTGCATTTAGATTTTTTTGGAAGAACGTGTCACACAAAATGAATATTTTTGAATAAACATATTTTGTTTTGTTCCAGATTTCCCATAGTTTACATGAATATTACAACATATACTAAACAATTAGTCATAATCAATAGCAAACCTTAAATAACACCTTTTTTTTAGAAAAGACTTACTCATAGATATTAAAACAATGTAAAACAAAAATATTGATTTTCACTTCCACTGACCTCTACAATGACCCTTAAAGTGACCTTTAAATGTCACAATGGTGCAAACCATACCTTCTCCATAAACTTACCCTAAACATATCTCAATCAAGGTAAATTTGCGTGGGTATGTACCCTCTCTATAAACGTTACCCTGTGTATACCTTAATAAGCACGGGTACCCATTTCTAACAAAGTCCCCTGCGTGTGCTGTAACCTCACCGTGGTGCAGGGGTGTAACATTCTCTTTGAGAATGGCCAATACAGCACAAAATTGAAGTTTTGAGTAAAATTCAGTATCCGTAAAATTCTGTGATATTTGTGTTTTTGCACAGTTCTTTACACTGTTTTTGTTTAATTCTTGAAATTTTATATTGATGTTGATCATCACTTTATTTATTTGCATTGCCATAGTTTGACACCCAATAGCCGATGTATTTTTCGTGCTGGGGTGTCGTTAAACATTCATTCATTCATTCATTCATTCTAACAAATTATTTTTAAACATATGTTTTAGACATTAGTAAACACATAATTTCGAGATCAGTTGATTTTTATATCATGTTTCTCTATAATTTGCATGCAAATTGTAATAAATAATGATCCATTAGAATCATATTTATGAAAAGCGAAGTTTAAGTAGCATATTTGTAAAAAGCCCTACCCACAAAGAATAGAAAATGTTTAAAAATAAATTGTTTCCTATTATGACCTAAAATGACCCCAACATTATCACGAAAGGTCAGTTTTGTCTGGGTACCTAACCTCGACATAAATTATACCTACATTCACCATAAACCATACCCTGTATAGACCTCACTAAGCATAGGTATCCATTGCTAACAAATCGTGCCGAAACTGTGTGCATAAACCATTCAGAAATTTTATTTAATTCTGGATCTGCCCCAGAACGCCATAATTTCGAAATAGCTAAAAAAAAATTATCAACTTTCCCTACAGTTTACATGTAAATTGTAATATCTAATGATCCAGTATGATCATACTTATGAAAAACAAAGATAAGAAAAATGTAAGAAACGTAATTTTTCCTAATTTTACACTAAATGACCTTAAAAGAACCCCAAAATGACCTTTAAAGGTAACCTTTGTGTGGGTACCTACCTTCGCCACAATCCGCACCTACCCTCACCTTAAGCCATACCTTGTACAGACCTCAGTAAGCATTGGTACCCATTTCTAACAAACTATTCCCCAAAATGTGGACGCAACCTTTTCCTAAACTTGTGTTAAATTATGCATCTGCCCCTGAAAGTTCAATCAGGAAACGCCCTACAATATTATTGGAAATGATTTGTGTCATTTACATCATATTATATATTCAGAAACAATGGCCTTCATTTGACCTTCCCCTGCGCGTGCTGTAACCTCACCGTGGTGCAGGGGTGTAACATTCTCTTTGAGAATGGCCAATACAGCACAAATTGAAGTTTAGAGTAAAATTCGGTGTCCGTAAAATTCTGTGATATTTGTATTTGTATTTTTGCACAGTTCTTTACACTGTTTTTGTTTAAACCTTGACTTTTTATATTGATGTTGATCGTCACTTTATTTATTTGCATTACCATAGTTTGACACCCAATAGCCGATGTATTGTTCGTGCTGGGGTGTCGTTAAACATTCATTCATTCATTCATTCATTCTATAGATATTTTTACATAAGAATCAATGTTCAAAACTTCCTGACTCTCCGACATAGATAAATCGACCTGGCTCCCATACTATATCAAAACGTTCCTACAAAACAGAGTCTGGAAAGATGGACATAGCTTTTTGTCCCATCCAGAGACTGCGTGGCCAACTCCTGTATCAGGTTTGGGTAGTTTACCTGGTGATGATATAGAAGTCAACACGGGCATAATGCAAAAGTCATCAAATGTCATGTGTAAACTACTGAAACACTACTCTGACTGGAACAAACTCAAATGAGCAGGTGCCTGGTTGATAGTTGGAGCTAGAAACGTACAAAGACATGATAGTGGACGAAAACAGTTAAAGTTAGAAATTAACCAGCATGAACCTTACCCCCAGAAATGTAATCAGACATTTGAAGAAGAGTACACACAAGTTAAACAAATGCGATTTAGGTGTTCTCCAAAGTGCAGAAAGGTTGTTGATACTGTATGTGCAGCAAAGGCATTTTAAAGAAGAGATCCTGGAAACACAGAATGATGTTTCACATATTAAAAAAAAGGCCTTCACCATTACGGAAGCTGGATCCTTTCATTACTGATGGATTAATTCATGTCGCAGGACGACTTGTTAGAGCCAACTTACCATTTGATGTAAAACATATACTTGTGCTACCCAAAGACTCTGTTATTACAGAACTCATACTTCGGGAGGTGCACCAGTCAGTTGGTTAGATTGGAAAACACTTCATGCTGGTCGGTTTACGTCAGCGCTATTGGATACTTGGTACATCAAATGTTTTTAAGCTTTTAGTTTCAAAGTATGTTACATGTCGAATATATCAGGCACCTGTTGGAGAGCAAAAAACAAAGGCCAGCCTTCCTACAGACCAATTAATTGCTGATGAATCCCCATTCTCTAGAGTCGGAATGAATTTCGTTGCACCATTTGAGGTAAAGCGAGAGAGAAGTATTGTAAAGAGATATGGCTGTTCGAGCAGTGTATTTGGAGGTTGTAAACTTGTTTAATTCATTTCTTGCATTAATACAATTACGAGATTCGTAGCCAGACGTGGTACCATCAAATCGACCCAGTCAGAAAATGGGACCAATTTAATTAGAGCAGAGCGTGAAATGTGTGAAGAAATGTTGAGTCCAACAACAGAGATCCATCTCTTGGACACACACACACACACACCCCCCCAACCCCCACCGACCCCCCTCCCCCACCCACCCCAGCATCTCAGTTTGGAGGTGTTTGGTAAAGCCTTATTTGACTTGTCAGAAAAAAAATACTCTATTCACTGTTACGGGAACAGAATGTTTTCCTTGATGACGAGTCTCTACAAACTCTGTTTTGTGAAGTCCAAGCTGTGCTCAGTGGTCACTCAATCGCAAAAGACATAAGTGGAATTGCACTAAGAGAAACCTGGATGTGATTGGCATTGTGCTGGTCATGGACACAACCCCTAGGAATGCTTGGGCACTTCGTAGAGTGCTTGAAGTTGTAAAATACCAGAAAGGGTTTGTCAGAGTTGTCAAGCTGAAAACCAAGAAGTCTGCATCAACTCGTTCAATTACAAACTT
>NC_054699.1:11695369-11700369 GCF_016097555.1 Gigantopelta aegis | reverse complement strand
GGGACGTTTCCCAGGTACATTGGCGTAGCCAGATGGGTGAGAGGGACACGACCTATCGATCACATCTCTTTTCTTTCCACCTTATATATATATATATATATATATATATATATATATATATGTATGTATATGTATGTATATATATGTATATATATATATATACTGGCCTGTCTATCGAAACATAATTCACTACTATGGGGTTTTGTTTGATTGACGTCCGCCACCGCACAGACAGGATTTTGTATTGGAGGAGGGGGCGGGGGGGGGGGGGATTCACAATAGGGATGGGCCAACAATACTCTATGAGTCGTGTTATGGAGCAATAGAAAAATATAAAAGATGGAGTGGGGAGGGGGAGAAGTGTGAAGGAGATGCCCTGACCCTCCTGGCAACACGAATAGCCGCCACCCCAATAAAAATTGCTTAGGAGATGCTGGAAATTTAGTGGAAGTTTGCATCGGATGTACAGGAAATCCCGGGGTTACCTGTCACAGCTAAATATAGTCTGGTTTGCGCCATCCCTGTTGAGACATTTTTGGTATTGTGGCCGCAAAACCGCGGAGTTGTCGTAAGTTTGCTATGTGCGCTCGGTTGTAACCACGCATTGGATAGCACAGCTTGTTGCTGTCACAGCTTATAACAATGCTCATTAAACCAGGTTCCAGAGTTCAGGGTCTTAGCAATTGTATATATTTAACATTATTTTCATTTGGGGGTGCAACCTGCAAAATGCTAGTTTTAGTTACAATTTTCATTGCTGCCTTATTTGTGGATTAGCAATCATTTGAAATATATAATTTTGTTTTATTTACAATTTTCATTGCTGTTCAATTTGCGGTTTAGCAACAACTTGTCTTAAATATATTTGAGGTGCCCAATTACCCAATTTTCGGGTCGGTAACTTTAACCTTAAGACGTGGCCAAATTATGCCAATACACATTATAATACTGTGTTTGTGTTATGTTGTTAGGTTAGTTGTTTTTGAAAGTGATATCTAGATATTTCTGTTGTGGTAATTATCTTTGGTAATCATTCTACAAGAAATAGTACCAGTAAGAAATGACCTCAAATATGCCATGTAATGGTCCGGCTGATTTTAATATACAAATGTAGTAACGTGACCGATATCGAGAAAACTGATTGATCAATGGACATAAAAACACTAAAGTACTGATAATTTTGTAAGTTTTAGACAAACTGGCAACGTTTCACTAAGCCAAATTAACTATTAATGAGGAGCTAACACTTGACAGTCACTTGATAACATAGCTGAATAACTTAAACAGACACTTGCTCAAATCCCAGTGAGAAAAAGTTTTATGGTTTTAAGAGGGAGTCATTAGTTTACGCGGTCAGTTTGAATGTTTTAGGGGTCGTAGTTCAACGGTTTTCAGAAGAGATTCATTTTTGTATAGTAGGAAACTCACCATTTTGTTCAGTAGAAAAGTGACCGGGGGTCAGTATTCTACGCGTCTCACAATACCATGCTACACCGGCACCGGCTTCTACCCATAATGCGTTTTAACAGCTCAGTGGGTAGGTGTATGGCCATCACGCCAATATCGCTCTCACTAACCATTAACTCACTGTCGAGGACCAACATACTAGATATCTAAGACATGTGTCCAGGATCCCGTGCTTAAACCTTAATTGAATATAAACGCAAAAATGAAGATAAGTGAAATTTTTTGTCAGTACGACTTACAGATATTCCTCTGGAATATTCTTATGTTGTGAAGTTGATACGGTTTTCCTAGATCAACACTCCAGAATGTGGAAGATGTCCCTCTTGCGCACGTGCATGCATGTGGTTTGCTTAGTCCAAATTCAGTTGTAGTGTTACCATCTACAGCCAAATGAGATGCACCTTCATAACCGGGACACTCTGGCGATTGTGTGGTTGCCTTATTCAGAGCAACGTTTTCTGAAATTGAGGAACCATTTTCACAAATAAACGACAAACAGAAATAATGTTAGAAAAACAAGTACAATTATCTTAATTAAATTAATATACAGTCAAATGTGTCTCAAGTGGACACACACGGTATTAAATGAAAAGCGGCCGGTTAATACAGGTGGCTGCTGATTACAGGTTGCCACATATATAGCCTTTAAACCATTTGATGTTGTTTATTATTTTACCGTCTGTCCTGCTGATAGTTAACGGATGTATGCTTCACAGTTGACTATAAATCAACTTTTTACATGTCTCCTTCAGAAAAGCATGCAACTGAAATGTATTAAATTAACCTTTCTCAACAAGTTTGTTTTATTTTTACATTGAATTATTTAATGCCTACTTCATGCGGTGTATTGTCATAGTAAGTGAATCCACCAATGTCAAGCGTAGCCTACCCTTTCGCAATTAGATGTACACCAGAGTCATGTTTTTTTTAATTGATACACAGCAGAGATGTAGGGACTGAATGGGTACTAGCATTCCTGAAGGTGTGAAGATGCACATTGTCGCTGTTGTTAAAATATAATTTTTATATAATGATACACATTTACTGTATACTGTAATACTGGTATTTTAGCGATTTGGGATCCGATTAAAGTGGCCGCCGGCCGCATTAGACAGGTGGCCGTTTATTACAGGTGCATTTACATTATAAATCGTTTTTGAGGGAAAAAGTGGCTGCTTAAGGCAGGTGACCGTTGATTAGAAGGGGCCGCTAGGATAAGTTTGACTGTATACAGTGAACCCTTCTAGACCGGACATCCAGTGAACCAGGTATAATATTCGGTTTTAAGAGGTATCCATTTTAGGGAGGTTGTCTCTTGTACTGATATTTAAAAAAGGACCCGGAAAAACGGCGGGTTTGGGGAAAATTCTGGTTTACAGAGGATCGGGTTTGAGAGGTTTCATTATAAATGTTTTACATTATATTTTTAAATTGCGACAACATGATTAAACAGAGCTTTATATCACATGTTAACACTGCAATTACTTTTAAATACCCATTAGTGGGTATGCAGCTGACGCATGCTACACTAGTATATTAAGTTGGTGTCTATGTTAGCTGCATAATATGCATGGTTTATGTACATATGTACAGTGTATGATCCGTGGACAGGATGTAGGTCACTGGTAAAGCGCTCCTCTGAGTGAGTTTTAACCATCAGTTAACCATGAGATCCAAACCAGTGCCCAAGATGTAAACCAAAGAACATGGTATGTGCGTTACTATCTATTGGAACATGCATATGCGATCATCGAGGCTCTGGTTCCCATATGCAATTTCGGGTGTAATCTTTGAAAAATCTGGAAGTTACTGTCAGGCCATCATTGTATTCACAAATCAATTTTGATAATTTTGTTATTCGCTCCTGAGAGCCGCCATCTTAGTTTTCAAAATGACCGTCATTGCCCGCTTATTTTAGTCAATATATCTACTGGTAATTCATCTATATATAATCATCATTTAAACTGCTAAATTAACATTTTAACGTGTGTACATTGAACTAATTGTAACATTGCTTCGTGTCTAAAGTACAACATGTTATTGTGATTGGCGATTACAAAACAATGCATTTACATTCCGCATTCCGATAATGCACAATACATTCCAAGGTATATTGCCCAAATGGTCAAGTAATCTGGGATACATTTCTCTCAATAGAATTTAGTTAATGCATGGTTACAATCAGTCCTGCTTTAGTATATAGATCATGCCAAGAGCGGCGACACAAACTCTTAGAGCCCAGAGTGGTTTCAGTGGCATAACACAAGACCAGCAACACTTCCTGTTTCATTTGACAGTCAGGCTGACGATGTGGTTAATGTAGCAACCCATAACATACTGAAACTCTTTTGTCTCAATCAAACCCAGTGGATGGTGTATTTTTCGTCATGTTGGTGTGTCGTTAATCATTCATTCATTCATCCCATTGCCTCAATCAGTATCCATTGCTGAGACAAAGGTATGTCATTAGACATCTGGATAGCAAACAGCATACAAGGTTGAATAAGATCATGATTAAAAAAATGTCCAAACATCAACCGAGTACAATAATTTTCTGCTTAAAAGAAGTAAATCCTCACCCACTGCAGCTGATATTCTGACACTGAACAACAACAGGCATGTCTTATTAATTGCATTTCAACTTATGTTCGTGCTTATGTCCAGTTAAGGTTCACGCACGCTGTCCTGGGCACACACCTCAGCTATCTGGGCTGTATTTCCAGGACAGTTGGTTAGGTATTAGTTTGTTAGTGGTAAGTGAGAGAGACGAGGGTGTAGTAACATTACGCCTACCCATCGAACCCTTAAGAACTTAAAAACCAGCTTGTAGTCCGATGGCTTAAACACTGTGCAACCGAGGCCGGTTGCATGTCTTATGTCAAGGTTTGCAACTGATAATACATGCATAATAAAACCATATGGCTCTGCCCATCATACTATTGATCACAGTCAAGTAGTCGTACATACTTAAACATCTCCGCACATACACTTTCAATATAGCTAATTGCATCTTCATGCGTGGAAAATCACCAGAACACAAACAAGTATTTTAGTTGATTCTGTGGTCAGCTATAGGAATTTATATATTATGGCAGTAAAGTCATTTGAGAACTAGGCGCCCCAGGTTATGACAGTGTCCATTAATAAAATTAGTTCTACACATCTCGCGTTGCGATGACCCGCTCAGATGGTTTCAGTCCTTGACAGACTTTGTACATTTGTAGAATCTCCACCACTGTTTGGTGATCCAGACCACAACCGCAGATTTTTTTACGGTGCTAGCTGAAACGTTTTATACATGTGAATATTCAGGCTGTTGTGGCCTGTGTGGAGTTAAAGGAATTGCTTGTTCCAAATGGCTGACCATCACCCCTCGTTTACCTGGACTTCCTGGCAAACCTTCTCAAGATTTTCTTTTCATATAAGCTATCGCTGTTGTTTCGTTGTATTCATTTTGCTCCTAGCTTAGATAGCCGATCTACTCACTTTGTTCTTTACTTTGCGAACTTTTGGACGTCATCCGCCATACTCGG